>NC_139228.1:5769848-6022792 GCF_055691185.1 Crinia signifera | reverse complement strand
TTGCCTAGGCCCTCTACTGGCCAATCTCTGCACTGCAGGACACTCCTGCTCCATCCACAATGCACCAGCACAGAGGAACAGCATGGCATGGCCACATAGCAAAACTAATGCAAAGCATCCTGGGATGTGTAGTTCATTAACATCTGGAGGGCCGGTGTTGCCCAGCCCTGTTCTAGAAGATAATTGATAGTATCTGATTGGTTGCCCATAGCAACAGAACTCCCATCTTAGTGAATGTCCCCCTTCGTAACAGGCGTGGTACAATGTGAGTCTCGGAGGGGGACAGATATAGTGAGGAGCCAGTGCCAGGCAGGGACAACCCCGTCACAGTATAGGAATCCCTGTAATTATACTACCCGGATGCCAGGCTATGTCACGGGCAGAGCAGGCTGGTGAGGAGGGGGGAGAGCTCCAGAAGGCAGGGCGGCACAAACAATCAGATCCCGTCCCACCTGTCCTGACAGAGAATGGGGCCAACCGTTCCAGGACACGCCTTCCATTCAACGCAGGCAGAGGGGGTATTAAACTGGCTCTGGGTGGAGGCCAGCTGGCGTCACCCCAAATGAAGCTCAGGTGCTACATAATACAGATTAACCCCTTCACCAAGACAGGATGTCAGAGTCTATCATGATCACATTAGAATGTAAGCTCCTAGGCCAATGGTATCTCCCACTACCGCCAGAATGATACTGTCTCCGGGTACTCTACTAGACAGACATACCTTATTGTAGGTGTCCAATTACCCCAGTAGACTGTAAGCTCCCGGGGACGGGTGCTACCATTACACCAGTAGACTGTAAGCTCCCGGGGACGGGTGCTACCATTATACCAGTAGACTGTAAGCTCCCGGGGACGGGTGCTACCATTACACCAGTAGACTGTAAGCTCCCGGGGACAGGTGCTACCATTACACCACTAGACTGTAAGCTCCCGGGGACAGGTCCTACCATTACACCAGTAGGCTGTAAGCTCCCGGGGACAGGTCCTACCATTACACCAGTAGGCTGTAAGCTCCCGGGGACAGGTCCTACCATTACACCAGTAGGCTGTAAGCTCCCGGGGACAGGTCCTACCATTACACCAGTAGGCTGTAAGCTCCCGGGGACAGGTCCTACCATTACACCACTAGACTGTAAGCTCCCGGGGACAGGTCCTACCATTACACCAGTAGGCTGTAAGCTCCCGGGGACAGGTCCTACCATTACACCAGTAGGCTGTAAGCTCCCGGGGACAGGTCCTACCATTACACCAGTAGGCTGTAAGCTCCCGGGGACAGGTCCTACCATTACACCAGTAGGCTGTAAGCTCCCGGGGACAGGTCCTACCATTACACCAGTAGGCTGTAAGCTCCCGGGGACAGGTCCTACCATTACACCACTAGACTGTAAGCTCCCGGGGACAGGTCCTACCATTACACCAGTAGGCTGTAAGCTCCCGGGGACAGGTCCTACCATTACACCAGTAGGCTGTAAGCTCCCGGGGACAGGTCCTACCATTACACCACTAGACTGTAAGCTCCCCGGGGACAGGTCCTACCATTACACCACTAGACTGTAAGCTCCCGGGGACAGGTCCTACCATTACACCACTAGACTGTAAGCTCCCGGGGACAGGTGCTACCATTACACCACTAGACTGTAAGCTCCCGGGGACAGGCTAGGCAGCAGCAGGCTATGAATGTTTGCATAGTCTCAGGTTGCAGTCTGCCTGCCCTCTGCTCCTGTACGAGCACAGAAACAGGTGCACAGGTGTCAGTAGTCTAGCTGTGTCCTTGCCCATGGCCACAGGCTCTCACGAGTTAATGACGCCTGTACTACCATGACCTGCCAGAGTAATGTGCCCTAGCCAACTCCGCACACACTACCCAGCAGAGAGGAAGGGGATAGCAGCGTTCCCAGGTGTTCTCAAACCCCCCCTCCGTCCGCACCCACCCTGCAGCACAAAAGAAGCACACTTGGGTGGGGCGATGTGGTTTATGGTCGCAGTTGGAAGGACTTTGGCCGGATTGCCCAGCCGCTCCCATTCAGGGGCTTGTAACAACCCCCAGTCCAAATCACAGCACAAGATATAACACCCCCACCCCGCACACAACCTGCCCATGATTCCCCCACACCCTCGCCAGGCGCACAATAATGTCACGTACAAAAGACACATGTGGCCCTATCCTGTCCCCACCTAGAGCCCTCCACATCTACCTGGGAGTTGTAGTACAGTAACCTAGTCAGGCACGAGGGCACTTCTCAGTCAGGAACACAGTGAGGTGGGCAGAGTGGCAGGGGGAAGTGTCACAGCCTCCCCCCAGGACAAGGTGAGGGGTACAGGTAGGCCAAGCACACACACACAAGGCCCTGTTGGCAGAGATTACCAGGATACTGGCAGCACAGACCCCCCCCCCCCCCCTCCCCTCATGCTGGCAAGGACCCACAAGAAGGCTTGTGTTTACCCACAGGAGACAAAGAGGTGAGAGGGAGAGAGGGGGGAGAGAGGAGAGGGTGAGGCCAGGACTGACACCACTGAGACCACACCACTCATCTCTGCACTCAGAAAGGGGAACTGCAACATTCAGCAGCACGTGACAGAACAAGGACACGCAACTCTAGAGTGCAAGCTCTGTGACCAAGGGGGCTTCAGTTAGTTCCATCTGGCAAGGGGACGATAAGACAGGGCAGAGAATAAGGGAGGGGCGCTGGGAAGAAGGATTATGGGTGTGGGTGGGTGTGGATGCGAGATATCAACTGAGTCAGACCCTGAAATCACATGCTTCAACAGCACCCCCCGTCCCAGAAAGGGGATATTACAGAAAGAGGACGTGGGAAGCCCCCACCAGCCGCGTGCACTGTGTGGCAATGCAGCTCATGAGTCACAGAGATTGAGTAGACCGCAGCCAGACTACACGGGGGGTCTCCTGCAGGGGGGCTAAGAGAGGCTGCACAGTGACAGAGGCCGGGCTGTACGGGGGTCTCATACAGGGGGGCTAGGAGAGGCTGCACAGTAACAGAGGCCGGGCTGTACAGGGGTCTCCTGCAGAGGGGGGGGGGGGGGGGCTGCAGCAGTGACAGGGGGCCGGGCTGTACAGGGGTCTCCTGCGGGGGGGGGGGGGGGGGTGGCTAGGAGAGGCTGCAGCAGTGACAGAGGCCGGGCTATACAGGGGTCTCCTGCAGGGGAGGGGGGTCTAGGAGAGGCTGCAGCAGTGACAGAGGCCGGGCTTTACAGGGGTCTCCTGCAGGGGAGGGGGGTCTAGGAGAGGCTGCAGCAGTGACAGAGGCCGGGCTTTACAGGGGTCTCCTGCAGGGGGGGTGGGGGGCTAGGAGAGGCTGCAGCAGGGACAGAGCCCGTGTGTATGGGGGTCTCCTGCGGGGGGGGGGGGGTGGCTAGGAGAGGCTGCAGCAGTGACAGAGGCCGGGCCGTACGGGGGTCTCCTGCATGGGGGGGCTAGGAGAGGCTGCAGCAGTGACAGAGGCCGGGCTGTACGGGGGTCTCCTGCAGGGGGGGGGTAGGAGAGGCTGCAGCAGTGACGGAGGCCGGGCTGTACGGGGGTCTCATACAAGGGGGGGGGGGTAGGAGAGGCTGCAGCAGTGACAGAGGCCGGGCTGTACGGGGTCTCCTGCAGGGGGGGGGGGAGGAGGGGGGTCTCGGAGAGGCTGCAGCAGTGACAGAGGCCGGGCTGTACGGGGGTCTCCTGCGGGGGGGCGGCTAGGAGAGGCTGCAGCAGTGACAGAGGCCGGGCTGTACGGGGTCTCCTGCAGGGGGGGGCTAGGAGAGGCTGCAGCAGTGACAGCAGAGGCCGGGCTGTGGTTACTCAGTAAGCGGAAGCTGGAGGGCAGCGCTGTACTGCAGATTAGCACTAATGTTTGTATGGGAGGCCCCCTAGAAACCAAACAAGTATCTACCAAGCACTGGGCAGATAAGGGGGGGCGGGACACAGTAGAGATAAGGACCACCTGCCCTCCCCACGGTGTAAGGACCGAGGCCACCTCAGACTTCTCACATTGCTGAGTAACAGAAGGGAGACATGGCGCAGGGAGCGATAGGAACTTCCACAGGGGGATAGGAAGCGGTAATCAGATCAGTATATATACAGGGACGAGCGCCACACACATACTGCAACGTCATTCCCCTGCCGCCCTATGGTCTCCTCTACACACCCCCGACAGTCGACCCGCGGCCTCCTCCACACACCCCGCGACAGCCGGGCCTCCTCCACACACACCCCGCGACAGCCGGGCCTCCTCCACACACACCCCGCGACAGCCGGGCCTCCTCCACACACACCCCGCGACAGCCGGGCCTCCTCCACACACACCCCGCGACAGCCGGGCCTCCTCCACACACACCCCGCGACAGCCGGGCCTCCTCCACACACACCCCGCGACAGCCGGGCCTCCTCCACACACACCCCGCGACAGCCGGGCCTCCTCCACACACACCCCGCGACAGCCGGGCCTCCTCCACACACACCCCGCGACAGCCGGGCCTCCTCCACACACACCCCGCGACAGCCGGGCCTCCTCCACACCCCCAGACAGCCGGGCCTCCTCCACACCCCCAGACAGCCGGCCTCCTCCACACACCCCGATACCCGCCCCATGGCCTCCTCCACACACCCCAACACCCGCCCCATGGGGTCCTCCACACACACCCAGACACCTGTCGTGTGGCTTCCTCCATGCACTAATGATTGTGCCACAGAAAGCTGAGGGGTCACTAATGACTGAAGAGATTGTAATGGCTGTACCATGGAGAGCTGAGGGGACACTAATGACTGACACAGAGAGCTGAGGGGACACTAATGACTAACAAGGGGGCAGATGTATTAAGCCTGGAGGAGAGATAAAGTGAAGATAAAGTGAAGGAGATAAAGCACCAGCCAACAACCTGTGTTTGAAAATGACAGTTGGGAGTTGATCTACTTTTACTATCTCTCTCTTATCTTTTCTCCAGGCTTAATACATCTGCACCAAGGTGAGCTGAGTGGACACTAATGACTGTATCATGGAGAGCTGAGGAGACAGAAATAACTGACAAGGAAAGCTGAGGGGACACTAATGACTGTGCCACGGAGAGCTGAGGGAACACTAAAGACTGTGCCACGGAGAGCTGAGGGAACACTAAAGACTGTGCCACGGAGAGCTGAGGGAACACTAAAGACTGTGCCACGGAGAGCTGGGGGGAACACTAAAGACTGTGCCACGGAGAGCTGAGGGGACACTAATGGCTGTGTCAGAGAGCTGAGGGGACACTAATGGCTGTGTCACAGAGAGATATACGGACACTAATAACTGTACCATGGAGAGCTGAGGAGACAGTGTCCCCACAGCTCTCCTTGTCAGTTATTATTGTCTCCTCAGCTCTCCATGATACAGTCATTAGTGTCCCTCAGCTCTCAGTGGCACAGTCATTAGTGTAGGCATTCCCAACCACGGTCCTCAAGGCACACCAACAGTGCAGGTTTAGTGATAATCCAGGCTTGTGCACAGGTGACTTAATTAGTACCGGAGTGATTCTGATTAATCCATCTGTGCTGAAGCCTGGATATCACTAAAACCTGCACTGTTGGTGTGCCCTTGAGGACCGTGGTTGGGAATGCCTGCATTAGTGTCCCCTCAGCTCTCTGTGACACAGCCAATAGTGTCCCCGCAGATCTCTGTGGCACAGCCTATAGTGTCCCCTCAGATCTCCGTGGCACAGTCATTAGTGTTCCCTCAGCTCTCCGTGGCACAGTCATTAGTGTTCCCTCAGCTCTCCGTGGCACAGTCTTTCGTGTTCCCTCAGATCTCCGTGGCACAGCCAATAGTGTCCCCTCATATCTCCGTGGCACAGTCATTAGTGTTCCCTCAGCTCTCCGTGGCACAGTCTTTAATGTTCCCTCAAATCTCCGTGGCACAGTCATTAGTGTCCCCTCAGCTCTCCGTGGTAGTCTTTAGAGTTCCCTCAGCTCTCCGTGGCACAGTCTTTAGTGTTTCCTCATCTCTCCATGGCACAGTCTTTAGTGTTTCCTCAGCTCTCCGTGCACAGTCTTTCGTGTTTCCTCAGCTCTCCGTGGCACAGTCTTTAGTGTTTCTTCAGCTCTCCGTGGCACAGTCTTTAGTGTCCCCTCAGCTCTCCTTCTCAGTTATTACTAATGACTGTGCCACGGAGAGCTGAGGGGACACTAATGACTGTGCCACGGAGTGCTGAGGGGACACTAATGACTGTGCCACAAAGAGCTGAGGGGACACTAATGACTGTGCCACAAAGAGCTGAGGGGACACTAATGACTGTGCCACAAAGAGCTGAGGGGACACTAATGACTGTGCCACAAAGAGCTGAGGGGACACTAATGACTGTGCCACAAAGAGCTGAGGGACACTAATGACTGTGCCACAAAGAGCTGAGGGGACACTAATGACTGTGCCACAAAGAGCTGAGGGGACACTAATGACTGTGACCAGCAGAGCTGAGGGGGACATTAATGACTGTGACCAGCAGAGCTGAGGGGACACTAATGACTGTGACCAGCAGAGCTGAGGGGACACTAATGACTGTGACCAGCAGAGCTGAGGGGACACTAATGACTGTGACCAGCAGAGCTGAGGGGACACTATGACTGACCAGCAGAGCTGAGGGGACACTAATGACTGTGACCAGCAGAGCTGAGGGGACACTAATGACTGTGACCAGCAGAGCTGAGGGGACACTAATGACTGGTGACCAGCAGAGCTAAGGGGACACTAATGACTGTGACCAGCAGAGCTGAGGGGACACTAATGACTGTGACCAGCAGAGCTGAGGGGACACTAATGGACTGTGACCAGCAGAGCTGAGGGGACACTAATGACTGTGCCACAGAGAGCTGAGGGGACACTTATTACTGTCCCACGGAGAGCAGAGGTGACAGTAATAACTGTGACCAGCAGAGCTGAGGGACACTAATGACTGTGCCACAAAGAGCTGAGGGGACACTAATGACTGTGACCAGCAGAGCTGAGGGGACACTAATGACTGTGACACACAGAGAACTGGAGACAGTGTAGAACAGGCACTTCCTCTTTGTGCTAGAAGCACGGAGGATGTCAGCTGCCAGGAACATGTAGAAGGTGATGAGCAGACAGACACATAAGGACCCCTCCATACAAGTGTGCAGGAAAGGGTTACTCAGGTGAGGCTGTATATGTCTGCACTCCACCTACAGCCGCACCCACCCCACCAAACAGACTGGTTCTCTCCGATAGCCCTGCAATCTCCCTGCGGGCCACTGGAAAGTAGGACAGAGGGGCATACACCCCCCCCCCCCCCCAGACCGCCATAGAGGGAGACAGAACCTGTGGCAAGCGCGAGAGGCTTAGGGATGTCAGAGAAACAACCATCGGAATCCCATTCTACACCCCTCACGGTGATGCCCCTTCTCAGGCATCTGCCACATGGCAGGACCAGGACACTGTAGCTGAAGCCCCAGGATAGCGCTGATCCCCACATTCTATGGATGATATATTGTGATTGAAGGATAAATATTTGATGAATAAATGGTAGAGATGAGCAGGGCCCTCGTTAATGCAGGAAGCTCATGAAATATGCACACAGCAAAGCACAGACTGCAAGCTCTTGGGCTGAGCGGCTGAGCTAACACTGGGTGGTGACACGCTGTAGCAGGGAATGAGGTCAGACTGGAAGGATCGGGGGTACGTCATCACATGACCTTATTAGTGGGGCTTGTACCATGTCTGGGTGGAGCAGGGTAACGCCCTCCTATGACCAAACTAAGTTACACTTCAGGAGAGGCCAAGCCCCTCGTATCACCTCAGCGGCACAGTGGCTAGCACTGCGGTCTTCACCAGGGCCCTGTGTGGTAGAGTTTGTATATTCTCCATGCATTTATGTGGATTCCTCCATACGGAATGGGATCATTCGTTAGACTGCATTTAGGTCTACACAATTAGGTCAACCTGACTGAAGGTCGACATGTGTTAGGTCAACAGGTTCTTTAGGTCGATAGATATAAGGTCGACAGGGTCATTAGGTCGACAATTTTTTTTTCTTTCATTTTTTTCAAGCATCGACACAGTCAACATAGCACCGTGTCCCCTCGCTACGCTCAGCACACTATTTTGTTCTCCCACCACGCCCTAGTGGATGGTAGGGCATGAAATACCGCCTGTCGGCACATGTCGACTCATAAAACACTCAAATGACCCCATGTCGACCTTCCCCATGTCGAACTAATGACCCTGTCGACCTAAGTCATGTCAACCTTCAGTCATGTCGACCTAAATGCAGGTCGACCTAGTGGTGTAGACCTAGTGGTGTAGACAATATGACCGTATCCCACTCCATACACATACTGGTAGGTTACACTAGTTTGTCGCAGGGACTGGTAGTGGGTTTTGGGGGGCGTTAGGATGGGGGGTGAGGGGGTCATGCAGAGCGGGAGTGGTGCCAGTGTAAGGATGGGGGGTGAGGGGGTCATACAGAGCAGGAGTGGTGCCAGCGTAAGGATGGGGGGTGGGGGTCATGCAGAGTGATGCCAGCGTAAGGAAGGGGGCGGGGGCTCATACAGAGCAGGAGTGGTGCCAGCGTAAGGATGGGGGGCGGGGGCTCATGCAGAGCGGGAGTGGTGCCAGCGTAAGGATGGGGGGCGGGGTCATGCAGAGCAGGAGTGGTGCCAGCGTAAGGATGGGGGGCGGGGGTCATGCAGAGCAGGAGTGGTGCCAGCGTAGGGATGGGGGGCGGGGGGGTCATGCAGAGCAGGAGTGGTGCCAGCGTAAGGATGGGGGCGGGGGTCATGCAGAGCAGGAGTGTGCCAGCGTAAGGAAGGGGGCGGGGAATCATGCAGAGCAGGAGTGGTGCCAGCGTAAGGATGGGGGGCGGGGGGGGTCACGCAGAGTGATGCCAGCGTAAGGATGGGGGGCGTGGGGGTCATGCAGAGCAGGAGTGGTGCCAGCGTAAGGATGGGGGGCGGGGGGTCATGCAGAGCAGGAGTGGTGCCAGTGTAAGGATGGGGGGCGGGGGTCATGCAGAGCAGGAGTGGTGCCTGCAGGTGGGAACAGCACTCATGTAACACTTGTGTGTATTGCACGGTGCAGGCAGCTGGAGGAACGTCCCCAGGCCCCGGTGTAATGAGAGCATCTCCGTCTCATCAACGATTTCTCTCCCATTTCATCATCTTCCCCACCGCAGCCCCCTGGAGGCTGTCCATGGGACCACATCGGGACCACCCCAGGGGTTCCAACAACTCACAGTACATGGCAGGATCCTGTATAGTCAGCTCACCTACACCCCACGGTGGTCCTCTGCACACCAGACCACCCTGTATACAACTCCTACATTGGGTGCTATGCCCAGGGCTGGCAGCCTCAGGTAGAATTGTGGTACAGCGTTCAGGACTACAACTACCACAACCCCGTGCACACAGTCGGCCGGGCATGGTGACAGGTGAGGGGGAGGGAGACCCTGAAGCCATTGGGCGTAGGTGGAAAAACAGGGTCTTTATCTGAGGAGTGGTCTCTGGGCAGTATGTGTATACACACACATACACACATACACACACACACACACACTAACCCCTTCCTGTCTGCCCAGCACAACTCAGCAATAATCAAGGGACACAGCAACCACTGGACAGGGACTAAATAGGCCACAGCAGTAATACAGATAACGCTCCCATACAGTGCTCCGGGGGCCACAGCAGTAATACAGATAACGCTCCCATACAGTGCTCCGGGGGCCACAGAGCAGTAATACTGATAACGCTCCCATACAGCGCTCCGGGGGCCACAGGGCAGTAATACTGATAACGCTCCCATACAGCGCTCCGGAGGCCACAGAGCAGTAATACTGAGGTAACGCTCCCATACAGCGCTCCGGGGCCACAGGGCAGTAATACTGAGGTAACGCTCCCATACAGCGCTCTGTGGGCCACAGAGCAGTAATACTGATAACGCTCCCATACAGCGCTCCGGGGGGCCACAGAGCAGTAATACTGATAACGCTCCCATACAGCGCTCCAGGGGCCACACTGAGTTATAGGACCTGGTCTGATGAGGGTCACCACTGACTGTGGGCACCGCTGGGCATAAGACGGCAGACCAGGACCATCTGTGATCCCTCTGATAGATACCAGATATATACACACGCAGGCCACAGTGACTAGCACCTCCTGAATGCTGCACACCCTTAATCCCCGCTCATAATAAATAACTACATAATTAAATGGTCTAAACAGCGAGTCACCTGGAATCTCCAGCACTAGAATGTGACCAGGCCACTAAATGCAATCACTACCTGCACCATGAGCCAGCTTCAGGGAAAACACAGGAGCATACATAGTGCCGGCGAGTATTGTGTGACCCACTGCTACCTCACCTGTGCCCACCGCCGTGGCACTGCCTATGTGCCAGCAAGTATTGTGTGACCCACTCCCACCTCACCCCCGTGGCAATGTCTGTGTGCCAGCGAGTATTGTGTGACCCACTGCTGTCTCACCTGTGCCCACCCCCATTGCACTGCCTGTGTGCCAGCGAGTATTGTGTGACCCACTGCCACCTCACCTGTGCCCACCACCGTGGCACCGCCTGTGTGCCATAGAGTAATTGTGTGACCCACTGCCGCCTCAGCTGTGCCCACCCACATGGCACTGCCTGTGTGCCAGCGAGTATTGTGTGACCCACTGCCGCCTCACCAGTGCCCCACCCCATGGCACTGCTTGTGTGTCAGCGAGTATTGGTACCACTGCCGCACACAGCCAGTGCCATGTGGTGGGCACTGCCTGTGTGCCGGCAAGTATTGTGTGACCTACTGCCACCTCATCTGTGCCCATCCTCATGGCACTGCCTGTGTACAAGGGATTAGTGAATGACCCATCACCACCTCACCTATGCCCACACACCTGTCGCTCTGCCTGTGTACCAGCGATTAGTGAATGACCCATCACCACCTCACCTGTGCCCACACACCTGTCGCTCTGCCTGTGTACCAGCGATTAGTGAATGACCCATCACCCCCACCTCACCTGTGCCCACACACCTGTCGCTCTGCCTGTGTACCAGCGATTAGTGAATGACCCATCACCCCCACCTCACCTGTGCCCACACACCTGTCGCTCTGCCTGTGTACCAGCGATTAGTGAATGACCCATCACCACCTCACCTGTGCCCACACACCTGTCACTCTGCCTGTGTACCAGCGATTAGTGAATGACCCATCACCCCCACCTCACCTGTGCCCGCACACCTGTCGCTCTGCCTGTGTACCAGCGATTAGTGAATGACCCATCACCCCCACCTCACCTGTGCCCACCCACCTGACGCTCTGCCTGTGTACCAGCGATTAGTGAATGACCCATCACCACCTCACCTGTGCCCACACACCTGTCACTCTGCCTGTGTACCAGCGATTAGTGAATGACCCATCACCCCCACCTCACCTGTGCCCACCCACCTGACGCTCTGCCTGTGTACCAGCGATTAGTGAATGACCCATCACCACCTCACCTGTGCCCACCCACCTGTCACTCTGCCTGTGTACCAGCGATTAGTGAATGACCCATCACCACCACCTCACCTGTGCCCACCCACCTGTCACTCTGCCTGTGTACCAGCGATTAGTGAATGACCCATCACCACCACCTCACCTGTGCCCACCGACCTGTCGCTCTGCCTGTGTACCAGCGATTAGTGAATGACCCATCACCACCTCACCTGTGCCCACCCACCTGTCGCTCTGCCTGTATGCCTTTGGAAGAAGGCAACAAATCAACGCCTCACCCTTGTAGGTTGTAAGCTCTCAGGACCGGCCGCTAACCTGACAGGTGCAGGATATCACATCAGAAGAGCATTTTGGCCTCAGCATGTTGAGGGAAAATGAGGCGGCTGTCTCTGTCCAGGACTAAATACACTGTACCCGTAGAGCACAATTTGGCCCAGAAGCTGACAATCGGTCTTGGTGTACTGTCCAGTGGGTGTGATAAGACGTAGCAGCCACATAAAGCTGTACTGAGCATTACCAGTCATGTTAAGGGAAATGGTAAATGAGCGCTTATCCCAGCCCTATAATCACCGGCATCTCATTATCTGTCAGACCATCGCTCACTGGCACAGCTTAGGGGGCAGGCGGGGTGGTAATCCGGAGGGTCCAGCCGACCCTGTGTGGCGGGTCTGCAGGGAACAGACACAGCACTGTGGTAACTTAAAGAAGTCTGACAACTTCCTTATCTGTGTTCTGGAGGGTGTGAGACCTCCGGGGCCAGTATATACTACACACGTACACTCTGCCTGTATACCACAGCGGGCAGTTCCGCTGCCTCCGCCAAAATTACGACATATACCCATCCACAGAATACACCAGTGTCACATATAACGCAGCTGGGAGCCTGTGATGTCTGTCACACAAACAGAGGAGGATTCTGTGTCCTCCCCCACAAATCCACGGCGACCTCCATAATTACAGACCCCTCGCAGGCTGCCGTCAGTAAGGAAAGCTGGGATTAGTGTAGAGCAGGTTTAACCGCGCAGGGAGGGGCGGCCACGGGAAGGTGACAGGGGGTAAAGACTTGTTTAACCCTCTCATGCACCTTACACAGCAATGGGACGCCCGCCACATTATGCGCCAGCCAATATGGAGTTCCGCTGCCCACCAGGCGAGAGTCCCACTTTATCTGATCTATCAACTCACAAATGGCAGCCCAATAGATACAGATAGATAGATAGATAGATAGATAGATAGATAGATAGATAGATAGATAGATTTGACAACTTTGCGGAACATAAAACATGGAAAGTTTTCCGTATGTGGGCACACGTTGGCCTAGATATAGATCCTGGAGAGGGGTATACAGCTACATAGGGGAGAAGGAGCCACAGGATACAGCTTTCCACACTCGGTGGTTGAAGTGCTAGCTCACGTGGCTGAGGCAGGAGGTACGAGCCCAGGGCAGACCCCGGATATAATGTCCCCTCCAGGTGACAACAGGAACGAACGGCCTGGAGATGGGAGCACTTAGCACAGGTGATATTGAGGAGATAGGGAGGGGGTGGGGGGGTAAAGTCTGGATAACACACAACCAGGATGATCATAAAACTAAAAGGAAGGGACAAGAAAGGGACAAGGAAGGGAGGGGGGTGTTGACACAGGTACAAGGTGGGCACAAGGCAGGAATATATCAGCCCTCGACGGGCAGGCACCAGCGTGCTAGGGTGGGTAGCGGGGTACAATGTGGGCACTGGGAAGGGGGGTACAGACATAGCAGACAGAGCCCCTGTCTCACTGGCAGGTGAAGGGTTAACAGTGACAAAGGATGCTTGTGTGACAGATGTCAGACTGTCTCCTGCGGGGTGGGGGCAGGTGAGGGGCCCATGACGGAGGATGAGATGGGGGTCTGCAGCGGAGGTTGACAAAGGTATAGGGGACACTACATAGGGAAGGGGGACAGGACACTAAGGGGGGCACAGAGTACTAGGGAGGGGGGGGGGGGGGACACAGGGAGCCAGAGGGAGGAGGGTAAGGGGGACATAGGCACTCACCTGCTCTGCAGTGACAGATGTGGGATTATTGGGGAGGGGGGCAGCTCTGTCCCCTTGTCCTCTGCTGCTGCTGCTGCTGCTGTTGCCTCTTCCTCCTGCTGTCTGGGTGGGCTCTGCCTGCAGGAAGCTCCCTGCTCACCCCCCTCTCTCCTCCCTCCCTCCCCAGCCTGTCACACCTGTCCCCTCCCACCCTCACCTGTCCCTGACACCAGCCCCCTGGATACAGCTACACCCAGCCAGACACTTCCTGGATCCCTGCTGCTCCTTGCCCCCTCTAGCTGTCCCTCCACAGCCAATGGGCGCAGCCCCCCACCCTACACCAACCCCTCCCCCCTCCCCACCTGCCACAGGTTGCCCCAGCCCCTGTCACTGACTCCGCCCTGCCACCTTTAAACTCTGCCCAGCTGCCATCCTCATGGGGCCACCTTAACTGACAACCAGGAAGTTCTCTGCAGCCTGGAGCCGGCTGATTGGCCGCCAGGGAGGCTGGACAGGAGAAATAGAGCGCGGCGATTAGTCGAGTCCGCTGGCTGTCAGTGCAAAGGGTGGGGCCTGCAGGGCGATGACGGCCGGTGTGCTGCGCTTTCTTAAGGCGGCAACGTGCAGTGTGATGACAGTTGTGGGGCCACAGACTGCTGTCATATCTCTGGCCAGTGCCCAACTTCCCAGAGTGCTCGTCTCACCACTGGGGCGCCAGTCTCAGCTCCCCCTGCTAGTGCAGGAGCTTATCAGGACAAGGATCCCTTCTTTACCAGTACAGGGGGACATACCTCCCTACGTGACCCTCTCCAGGAGGGACACAATGCTCCGTGTCTTTCCTCTCAATTTAGGATTGCCATCACCTGTGGTGACACCTTTCTTATTAGTTAACCTGTTCAACACAGGTGATGGCAATCATACATTAAGAGGAAAGTCCAGAAGCAGAGCATTGTGTCCCTCCTGGCATGGGCCATGTTGGGAGGTATGGAGGGGGGTCCTCGTTAACAGCGCAGGGGCCCCCTCAATATTAGTACAGGGGGGCCATCATTACCAGTGCAGGGATCCCCTCATTATCAGTACAGGGGGCCCCTCATTATTAGTACAGGGGCCCTCATTACCAGTGCAGGGATCCTCTCATTATCAGTACAGGGGGCCCCTCATTATCAGTACAGGAGGCCCCTCATTATCAGTGCAGGGGTCTCCTCATTATCAGTACAGGGGGTCACCTCATTTCCAGTGCAGGGGTCCCCTCATTACCAATACACAGGTCCCCTCATTATCAGTACAGGGGGGCTCCTCATTATCAGTACAGGGGTCACCTCATTACCAGTGCAGGGATCCCCTCATTATCAGTACAGGGGTCACCTCATTACCAGTGCAGGGATCCCCTCATTATCAGTACAGGGGTCACCTCATTACCAGTACAGGGGTCCCCTCATTACCAATACACAGGTCCCCTCATTATCAGTACAGGGGGGCTCCTCATTATCAGTACAGGCCCAGGGGTCACCTCATTATCAGTACAGGGGGTGCTCCTTATTATCAGTACAGAGACCCCCTCATTACCAGTGCAGGGATCCCCTCATTATCAGTACAGGGGTCACCTTATTATCAGTGCAGGGATCCCCTCATTACCAGTACAGGGGGGGGGGGGGGGTCATTACCAGTGCAGGGATCCCCTCTTTATAATCCCCTCATTATAAGTACAGGGGCCCTCATTACCAGTGCAGGGATCCCCTCTTTATAATCCCCTCATTATCAGCACAGGGGGCCCTCATTATCAGTACAGGGGGCCCTCATTGCCAGTGCAGGGGGCCCCTCATCAGTACAGGGATCCCCTCATTATCAGTACAGGGGGGCTTCTTATTATCAGTACAGGGACCCCCTCATTACCAGTACAGGGGGGGGGGGCGGGCTCATTACCAGTGCAGGGATCCCCTCATTATAATCCAATCATTGTAAGTACAGGGGGGCCCTTATGATGTGTGGCACAATGTGTAGGCACAACAGTTTGTTATACAGTATGTAATGGGTATCATGATGTGTGGCACACTGTGTAATGGGCATTACGGTATGCTATATAGTATGTAATGGGCATCATGTGTGGCCTTGGCATTACGGCATGTGGCTTTATTGGGTATTACGAAGTTCGCAAAAAGGTGCAATGGGCATTACGGTGTGTGGTATAATTTGTAATACCACGTCCCCTTTTGTGATGCCATGCCTGCTTTCCATTAGGCCGCACCCCCTTTTCGCTGTGCAAGAGCCCCGCCCACTAAAAATCTGGGGGGGGACATGCCCTTGCTCCGGCCACCATGGCACCTAGCTCCAACACTGGCAGGGCACAAGATCAGAGCTATACGACAGGTGTGGCAGAACCTCCTTGAACTGCAGTCGCTGCAACGCTATTCCCATGATGAAGGAGGGTCAACACTTCAACTCTGACGCCGAGGTGGAAGCTGCTGCTCAGTCCTGTGCCGACAACAGCCACCAGCTTTCTTCTCAGACAGGTGTGCCCGACTCGTGCGTTGGCGCACATACATGGAAAGGGGCGGGGCCGCGGGGACTAAATGGAAAAGTGAATAGTGCATTGCATAGAGCTGGGGTAGCCAACCCTAGTCCTCGAGAGCTACCAACACTGCATGTTTTGCAGGTCTCCTCACAGAATCACAAGTGAGCTAATTAGCTCCATCTGTGGATCTTTTAAAATGTGTCAGTGATTAATGAGTGCAGCTGTGCAGCAGCTAGGTTGTCTGGAAAATGTGAACTGTTGGTAGCTCTCGAGGGCTAGGGTTGGCTACCCCTGGCATAGAGGATATCAAGTACAAAACAAAGTGTTCAAATGTGCTCATAAATAAATCTTATATCCATGGAGGTATTACTATTCACTCCAGCTTTATATATATATATATATATATATATATATATATATATATATATATATATATATATATATGTGTGTGTATATATATGTATATATATATATGTATATATATATATATATATAGTACGACATGACACCAATCCCTGCGTCAGGCGGGGCCTGATCCACAGAGCATACGCTCTAAGCGTTACTATGGAGTCACAGCACCGTCACCCCACCTAGCTGGATGTCCCTAGGGTATGACACACATTGTATGTTCCTCCTCTCCAGCCCCCACCAGGAACGTACAGGGAAAGATTACAGGAACAACCTGTTCTGCAGCATCCCACCCCCCCCCCACCCCTTTACCAGCGCCTGTCCTGCCCCCTCCGTCACCTCATCTCACCCACCAGCAGGTAGTTATGCCAGCTCTCTGCCACATATACAAAACACACTGTGCCCAAGCAACACAGTACCAACCTGTCCTAATATACCTCTGCCGACACATGACACCTGTATATATCGACATACCAGCCGTAATATATATACACACACACAGGTGCTACACACTAGTACCTGTCATCTATATACCACCTACTACCGGTATATACTCATCACACTGATACCAACTACCTCTAATATACATACTGACTACAGGTACCGCCGACAAGGTCATCACCATATATACACTCATCGCGGTGACACGTGTATGCACTGATCACACTGACGCCACCCTGCCACCTGCACGCACTGATCACACTGACGCCACCCTGCCACCTGTATGCACTGATCACACTGACGCCACCCTGCCACCTGCAGGCACTGATCACACTGATGCCACCCTGCCACCTGCACGCACTGATCACACTGACGCCATCCTGCCACCTGCTTGCACTGCTCACACTGACGCCATCCTGCCACCTGCACGCACTGATCACACTGACGCCACCCTGCTACCTGCTTGCACTGCTCAAACTGACGCCATCCTGCCACGTGCACGCACTGATCACACTAACGCCATCCTGCCACCTGCACGCACTGATCACACTGACGCCACCCTGCCACCTGCACACACTCATCACACTGACGCCATCCTGCCACCTGCATGCACTGATCACACTGACACCACCCTGCCACCTGCGCGCACTGATCACACTGACACCACCCTGCCACTTACATGCACTGACCACACTGATGCCACCCTGCCACCTACATGTACTGATCACACTGACGCCACCCTGCCACCTGCACACACTGATCACACTGACGCCATCCTGCCACCTGCAGACACTGATCGCACTGACGCCACCCTGCCACCTGTACGCACTGATCACACTGACGCCACCCTGCCACCTGCACGCACTGATCACACTGACGCCATCCTGTCACCTGCATGCACTAATCACACTGACGCCACCCTGCCACCTGCACGAACTGATCACACTGACGCCTTCCTGCCACCTGCAGACACTGATCGCACTGACGCCACCCTGCCACCTGCACGCACTGATCACACTGACGCCATCCTGCCCCCTGCGCACACTGATCACACTGACGCCATCCTGCCACCTGCAGACACTGATCGCACTGACGCCACCCTGCCACCTGCACGAACTGATCACACTGACGCCACCCTGCCACCTGCAGGCACTGATCACACTGACGCCACCCTGCCACCTGCACACACTGATCACCCTGACACCATCCTGCCACCTGCATGTACTGATCACACTGCCGCCACCCTGCCACCTTGTACGCACTCATCACACTGACGCCACCCTGCCACCTGCACGCACTGATCACACTGACGCCACCCTGCCCCCTGCGCACACTGATCACACTGACGCCACCCTGCCACTTACACGCACTGACCACACTGACGCCACCCTGCCACCTACATGTACTGATCACACTGACGCCACCCTGCCACCTGCACGCACTGATCACACTGACGCCATCCTGCCACCTGCAGACACTGATCGCACTGACGCCACCCTGCCACCTGCACGCACTGATCACACTGACGCCACCCTGCCCCCTGCGCACACTGATCACACTGATGCCACCCTGCCACTTACACGCACTGACCACACTGACGCCACCCTGCCACCTACATGTACTGATCACACTGACGCCACCCTGCCACCTGCACGCACTGATGCCATCCTGCCACCTGCAGACACTGATCGCACTGACGCCACCCTGCCACCTGTACGCACTGATCACACTGATGCCACCCTGCCACCTGCACGCACTGATCACACTGACGCCACCCTGCCACCTGCACGCACTGATCACACTGACGCCATCCTGCCACATGCATGCACTGATCACAATGACGCCACCCTGCCACCTGCACGCACTGATCACACTGACGCCACCCTGCCACCTGTACGCACTGATCAAACTGGCGCCACCCTGCCACCTGTATACACTGATCACACTGACGCCATCCTGCCACCTGCACGCACTGATCACACTGACACCACCCTGCCACCTGCATGCACTGATCACACTGACGCCACCCTGCCACCTGCAAACACTGATCACACTGATGCCACCCTGCCACCTGTATGCACTGATCAAACTGATGCCACCCTGCCACCTGTACGCACTGACCACACTGACGCCACCCTGCTACCTGCACGCACTGATCACACTGACGCCACCCTGCTACCTGCAGGCACTGATCACACTGACGCCACCCTGCCACCTGCACGCACTGATCACACTGACGCCACCCTGCCACCTGCTTACACTGACCACACTGACGCCACCCTGCCACTTACATGTACTGATCACACTGACGCTACCCTACCACCTGCACGCACTGATCACACTGACACCATCCTGCCACCTGCACGCACTGATCACACTGACGCCACCCTGCCACCTGCTTGCACTGCTCACACTGACGCCATCCTGCCACCTGCATGTACTGATCACACTGACGCCACCCTGCCACCTGTACGCACTCATCACACTGACGCCACCCTGCCACCTGCACGCACTGATCACACTGACGCCACCCTGCCCCCTGCGCACACTGATCACACTGACGCCACCCTGCCACTTACACGCACTGACCACACTGACGCCACCCTGCCACCTACATGTACTGATCACACTGACGCCACCCTGCCACCTGCACGCACTGATCACACTGACGCCATCCTGCCACCTGCAGACACTGATCGCACTGACGCCACCCTGCCACCTGCACGCACTGATCACACTGACGCCATCCTGCCACCTGCAGACACTGATCGCACTGACGCCACTCTACCACCTGTACGCACTGATCACACTGACGCCACCCTGCCACCTGCACGCACTGATCACACTGACGCCACCCTGCCACCTGCACGCACTGATCACACTGACGCCATCCTGCCACATGCATGCACTGATCACAATGACGCCACCCTGCCACCTGCACGCACTGATCACACTGACGCCACCCTGCCACCTGTACGCACTGATCAAACTGGCGCCACCCTGCCACCTGTACGCACTGATCAAACTGGCGCCACCCTGCCACCTGTATGCACTGATCACACTGACGCCATCCTGCCACCTGCACGCACTGATCACACTGACACCACCCTGCCACCTGCACGCACTGATCACACTGACGCCACCCTGCCACCTGCAAACACTGATCACACTGATGCCACCCTGCCACCTGTATGCACTGATCACACTGACGCCACCCTGCCACCTGTACGCACTGACCACACTGACGCCACCCTGCCACCTGTACGCACTGACCACACTGACGCCACCCTGCTACCTGCAGGCACTGATCACACTGACGCCACCCTGCTACCTGCAGGCACTGATCACACTGACGCCACCCTGCCACCTGCACGCACTGATCACACTGACACCATCCTGCCACCTGCACGCACTGATCACACTGATGCCACCCTACCACCTGCTTACACTGACCACACTGACGCCACCCTGCCACCTACATGTACTGATCACACTGACGCTACCCTACCACCTGCACGCACTGATCACACTGACGCCATCCTGCCACCTGCACGCACTGATCACACTGACGCCACCCTGCCACCTGCTTGCACTGCTCACACTGACGCCATCCTGCCACCTGCACGCACTGATCACACTAACGCCATCCTGCCACCTGCACGCACTGATCACACTGACGCCACCCTGCCACCTGTACGCACTGATCACACTGACGCCACCCTGCCACCTGCACGCACTGATCACACTGACGCCATCCTGCCACCTGCACGCACTGATCACAATGACGCCACCCTGCCACCTTCATCGATATGATCACACTGACGCCACCCTGCCACCTGTACGCACTGATCAAACTGACGCCACCCTGCCACCTGTATGCACTGATCACACTGACGCCATCCTGCCACCTGCACACACTGATCACACTGACACCACCCAGCCACCTGCACGCACTGATCACATTGACACCATCCTGCCACCTGCATGTACTGATCACACTGACGCCACCCTGCCACCTGCAGGCACTGATCACACTGACGCCACCCTGCCACCTACACGCACTGATCACACTGACGCCACCCTGCCACCTGCACACACTGATCACACTGACTCCACCCTGCCACCTGCAAGCACTGACCATACTGACGCCACCCTGCCACCTGCACACACTGATCACACTGACGCCACCCTGCCACCTGCACGCACTGACCACACTGACGCCACCCTGCCACCTGCTTACACTGACCACACTGACGCCACCCTGCCACCTACATGTACTGATCACACTGACGCTACCCTACCACCTGCACGCACTGATCACACTGACGCCATCCTGCCACCTGCACACACTGATCACACTGACGCCACCCTGCCACCTGCTTGCACTGCTCACACTGACGCCATCCTGCCACCTGCACGCACTGATCACACTAACGCCATCCTGCCACCTGCACGCACTGATCACACTGACGCCACCCTGCCACCTGTACGCACTGATCACACTGACGCCACCCTGCCACCTGCACGCACTGATCACACTGACGCCATCCTGCCACCTGCACGCACTGATCACAATGACGCCACCCTGCCACCTTCATCGATATGATCACACTGACGCCACCCTGCCACCTGTACGCACTGATCAAACTGACGCCACCCTGCCACCTGTATGCACTGATCACACTGACGCCATCCTGCCACCTGCACACACTGATCACACTGACACCACCCAGCCACCTGCACGCACTGATCACATTGACACCATCCTGCCACCTGCATGTACTGATCACACTGACGCCACCCTGCCACCTGCAGGCACTGATCACACTGACGCCACCCTGCCACCTACACGCACTGATCACACTGACGCCACCCTGCCACCTGCACACACTGATCACACTGACTCCACCCTGCCACCTGCAAGCACTGACCACACTGACGCCACCCTGCCACCTGCACACACTGATCACACTGACGCCACCCTGCCACATGCAAGCACTGACCACACTGACGCCACCCTGCCACCTGTACGCACTGATCACACTGACGCCACCTGTACGCACTGACCACACTGATGCCACCCTGCCACCTGTATGCACTGATCACACTGATGCCACCCTGCCACCTGTATGCACTGATCACACTGAAGCCACCCTGCCACCTGCACGCACTGATCACACTGACGCCACCCTGCCACCTGCACGCACTGATCACACTGACGCCACCCTGCCACCTGCAAGCACTGACCACACTGACGCCACCCTGCCATCTGCAAGCACTGACCACACTGACGCCACCCTGCCACCTGCACACACTGATCACACTGACGCCACCCTGCCACCTGCAAGCACTGACCAGATCAATAGATCAAACTGACGCCACCCTGCCACCTGCACGCACTGATCACACTGACGCCACCCTGCCACCTGCACGCACTGATCACACTGACGCCACCCTGCCACCTGCACGCACTGATCACACTGACGCCACCCTGCCACCTGTACGCACTGATCAAACTGACGCCACCCTGCCACCTGTACGCACTGACCACACTGATGCCACCCTGCCACCTGTATGCACTGATCACACTGATGCCACCCTGCCACCTGTATGCACTGATCACACTGACGCCACCCTGCACCCCACACACTGATCACACTGACGCCACCCTGCCACCTGCAAGCTCTGACCACACTGACGCCACCCTGCCACCTGTATGCACTGATCAGACTGACGCCACCCTGCCAGCTGTACGCACTGACCACACTGACGCCACCCTGCCACCTGCACGCACTGATCACACTGACACCATCCTCCCACCTGCATGCACTGATTACACTGACGCCACCCTGCCTGTATGCACTGATCACACTGACGCCACCCTGCCTGTATGCAATGATCACACTGACGCCACCCTGCCACCTACACGCACTGATCACACTGACGCCACCCTGCCACCTACATGTACTGATCACACTGATGCCACCCTGCCACCTGCACGCAGTGATCACACTGATGCCCTCCTGCCACCTGAGTGCACTCATCACATTAATGCTACCCTGTCTGAACGGATGTCTCGTAGAGATCAGGGTACTGTAAGTAAAGTACTTTTTGCCCTTTGCATGACAGTGATTTGGTGTTATCTCCCACCTTTCCCGGTAGCAGTGACTGGAGATCATATATAGACACAGCAGGTACTTCTCCCCCGGCACAGGGACCCTAACCACAGTGCCATGCTCAACAGGAACATCACAGGCACTCCACTTCCCTGAGAGAACCCAGATGAGTGCAACACGCAGACCACCAAACAGGGGCTCAACCAACCTCCGTCACTGCGACTTCCGCCACAGATGGGACTAAATATAGCTATACCTGTGTGATGTTAGGAGCAGAGACCGCAAGACCCCACATTACAGGGGAGACAGAAGCTGAGATTGAGTGGGAGACAGAGGAAATAGATAGAGGGGAGGAAGGTAGGCCAGGGAGAGACTAGTGCACCATGGGGGGGGAATAGTGTGCAGGGGCAGACAATAGTGCACAGGTGAGAGAAAGACTAGTGCACCAGGGGCAGAGAATAGTGCACAGGGGGGGGGGGGGGGGGGGCAGAATAGTACACAGAAGGGAAAGAATAGTGTACAGTAGGGAGAGAATAGTGCACCAGGGGGAGAGAATAATGTACTGGTGGGAAAGAATAGTGTACTGAGGAGAGAGAATAGTGTACATGGAGAGAGAATAGTGCACCAGGGGGAGAGAATAATGTACTGGTGGGAAATAATAGTGTACCGAGGAGAGAGAATAGTGTACAGGGAGAGAGAAAAGTGTACAGGAGGGAGAGAATAGTGTACAGGAGTGAGAGAGTAGTGCACCAGGGGGAGAGAATAGTGTACAGTAGGGAGAGAATAGTGCACCAGGGGGAGAGAACAGTGTATAGGAGGGAGAGAACAGTGTACAGGAGGGAGAGAATAGTGTACAGTAGGGAGAGAACAGTGTACAGGGGGAGAGAGTAGTGTACAGGAGGGAGAGAATAGTGTACAGTAGGGAGAGAATAGTTTACAGTTTTGAGAGAATAGTGCACCAGTGGGAGAGAATAGTGTACTGGGGGAGAGAATAGTGTACTGAGGAGAGAGAATAGTGTACAGGGAGAGAGAAAAGTGTACAGTAGGGAGAGAATAGTGCACCAGGGGGAGAGAACAGTGTACAGGGGGAGAGAGTAGTGTACAGGAGGGAGAGAATAGTGTACAGTAGGGAGAGAATAGTGTACAGTAGGGAGAGAATACTTTACAGTAGGGAGAGAATAGTGCACCAGTGGGAGAGAATAGTGCACAGGGGGGGGGGGCAGAGAGTAGTGCAATGGGGGAGAGAATAGTGCACAGGGGAGAGAGAGAATAGTACACAGGGGCAGAGAATAGTGCACCGGGGGAGGGGGGAGAATAGTGTACAAGGGCAGGTAATAGTGCACTGGGGGGGGAAGAATAGTGCACAGGGGAGAGAGAGAAAAGTGCAGCAGGGGTGGGGGGAGACCAGTGTACAGGGGGTCAGAATAGTGTACAGGGGAGATAATAGTTTACAGGTGGAGAGAGAATAGTGCACCAGGGCGGAGAGAATAGTGTGTACAGGAGATAGAGAATAGTGTACAGTAGAGATAGAATAGTGTACAGTAGGGCAGAGGCGGAACTACCATTGGTGCAGCAGGTGCATTGCACCAGGGCCCCTGAGGACTAAGGGGCCCGCTGCTGCCGCCCACTGCTGTGTGGTATATTGTGAACTTCGGTTGGAGTTGAAGAGGAGGGCCCAAAAATGTAGTTTTGCACCTGGGCCAACCACTCATAAGTTCCGACACTGCAGTAGGGAGAGAATAGTGCACCAGGGGGAGAGACTAGTGTACAGGGGGGAAAGAATAGTGTACAGTAGGGAGAGAATAGGGCACCAGGGGAAGAGAATAGTGTACAGGGGGGGAAAGAATATTGTACTGAGAGAGAAAAGTGTACAGGAGGGAGAGAATAGTGTACAGTAGGGAGAGAATAGTACACAGGAGTGAGAGAGAATACTTTACAGTAGGGAGAGAAAACGGGAAAAGTGACAAATGTGAGAGTGAAAAGAAATAAAGAAATTTGATTGAAAAAGCAAATCTTTATTGTACATAAAGAAAGCAAAAAAAAAAAACAACGATAACATTTAAACATATATACCGTGTCACAGCACAGCCAAAACACAGTACACATGCAAACAGAATATTACATATTACAACATACAGCATAAACTCACACTATAGGATATACTATGTACTATGCATTTTAACGTTAACATTACACAACAGTATACAAGACTATGGGTGTGGGGGGTAGGGGGTGATGGAGGGGAATCACATACCCAAAGCTTTATTAACCAGACAGACACATATAAGGGGAGGGCAATAAATAGAAAGACATCAACAAAACAACAGACATTGTGAAGTGAGGGGGAAGGAGCAGCGGTCCCAATGTCTTATAAAGCAGTCCAAACAAGGGGAAAGGACCAGAAGAAGGGGGGTTTAGGGGCCCATTTATCAAACCATATTTGCGGCTAAATCCCCGAAAACACACGTTTTCAGGGTTTAGCCGCAAATATTAAGTAGCACCTATATGTATCATAGGGGGACCGCAGCAGGAATCTCCGATCCCTGCTGCGATCCCCACTGCAGCGCCGCCGGCCGCATCCCCCATAGTTTTATATGGGGGATGCGAAGCTGCTCGATGTATCAACATCGGGCAGCCCGGCATCGCACCCCTGGGTTATCGCCATACTGATATGGCGATAGCCCATTGTAGCCTATGGCTACAGTTCACACTGTGCGGTAAGAGGGGTCGGCGGGAGTCAGCGCGTAACCGCGCATCTGCAGACCCCCCGGCTTCTGGGTTAGGGCTTCGCAGGGACGGGCTCCTTTCGGAGCCCTGTCCCTGTGCCCTTTATATTGATACATTCCCCCGATGTGATCGCATTTTACAATCCTATTGTAAAAGCAATCATGATAAATGTGCCCCTTAGTCCTCTTCTTCCTCAGGGCTATCCCGAATGGAATAGTTTCTGAGCAGGCTGTGAACCAGCCTGCGGCAGTCCTGAACGGACATTCTCTCCCTCTGCAATATGAGATGATTTCTGGCAAACCACAAAGCGTCCTTAACACCAGAAACCCCCCCAGGAGTCTAAGGGCCCGAGGCTGAAAGCTGAGGGTCCCCTCTTTCCATGGGTATAAGAATTTTTAAAATCGGCTCTTGGGAACCGGAGATATCTGACTTCAAAACAGTGGTCCCCATCCAAGCCTGTTAATTGCTCTTCCCAGTCAGATATTTCAGGTTCTGTCTGACGTAGAGTTTTTCTGAGGATATATTCCAAAAGCTGGGACTCTCCCCCTTTGAGGGACACTAGCAGCTTGTCTCTTCTGTTCCCAGAACCAGAGATATCAGCCTTCCAGCAGCTGGTTACTGCTCCAGATCCACACACCTGGTATGTAGTTTTATATACTCATTTGCAGATTGCTCTGCCTCCTGAACTCTCATCCCCTAGTTCCCAGTACCATTTGGTAGGTGGGATTCTCTAGATTTTTAATTCCATTAAAATCTAAGAAATCTGTTTCTGCAAACTGGAGATATCTGCAGTCAAGCAAGCTGTCCTCCCACCAGAAAATTATGAATAATAAGCCCACTCCACTATACACCCCTCCTCTGCGTATTAAACATCCTCTACCACCCTGGAAGTTATGTATCAGGGCCCCTTCATTCAGTCCAATGCCCCCTTCTCCCACCATCTGTGCAGTAAAGGGGTAATTAGTGGAAATTACTGATCCAGGCCCTACATGCTGAGTGGTTGATATAATACCCCCTACCACCCGGGGGACATCAAAGCTTCCCCCACCCCTACCGCTGGAGGATCGGTAGGGGCCCCAATATATTGCTATGCCCAGGGGTCTACACTGCGGTTATGTATGTATGTATGTATGTATATATATATATATATATATATATATATGTGTGTGTGTGTGTGTGTGTGTGTGTGTGTGTGTGTGTGTGTGTGTGTGTGTATTATTATTATTATTACTATTATTTATATACATTTGGTCTATCTATAATACTTTAACTGACCCGACATATACTGGGTCACCTAAGTGTCCATCTCCGTGCTTTGCTCCGCCCCTCTGGAAATCCCCTTCTGAAAATCCTGCGTTTGCCACTGAACACAGTTTATAAGGTGCCAGGCTTTCTGGGTCGCCCCATATGTGTGGGTGCCTGGGAATAGTCCATACAGTAATTAAAGGTACGAAAGACAGTTCCTGGGCACTCAGTCTCAAGGGCATCCAACAACAACTGTGCGTAGTCGCAGTCCCAGAAGATGTGCATGGAGGTTTCTTCATGCACAAAGCACCAGGGACAATGTCTATACCTACACAAGTTTCGGGAGTGCATGGATGACAGGTGAGGCAAGCCCCCTGGATGTCCTTGTGTCTATTTGTGAGCCTTTTGGAGGCCACATACTCCCAGACAAACTGACAGTTGCTGAAGGGAACCCAGAAATCGGTTCCATTACGTCTTTGGCTCTGATGAGCTTGTGGACAGTTTTTGGCTTTCACAAGTCGGGTTTCAATCCCTACAGTTGGTGTTCCTTCACAAACTTGGACATGTCCATGTAGAACCATGGAGTAGTCCAGTTGTATGGGATGGAGCTGTCCCACTTGTCCCATTTAAGGGTCCTCCACAAGGGTAGGAGGAAGAAGCGGGACATGGAGTTCCCCGCAGAGCCGGCACAATTGTCTATCAAAGTTCTGTGGATACAGTTACATGCAAAGAAGGCTCTCATCATAGTTGGAATGTCTGGAATGCCTGTGCCGCCTTTGAGGGGATCTTTGTACATAACAATCCGCTTCACTCTGTCCATTTTGTAGCCCCATGAACTGGTAAACGGCCTTTGTGATGGCCTTGCAGATCATGGCCAGAGGTGGCCAGGCCTGGGCAGTGTACTGGAGAATGCGAAGAATCTCATTCCGCAGTACAAGGATTTTCCCTTCGATGGTAAGGTCTCTGAGACTCCACAGTCCAAGTTTTTGTCTCATTTTTGCAAGTCTTTCATCCCAGCACTTCAGGGCTGCTCCATCTCCTCCGAACCAGACACCAAGGATCTTGATGAGATCTGGCTTGATGGTAAATGGGAAAGGAGCGGAGGACGACAGGTGCCACTTTCCGAAGAGCATAGCCTCTGACTTCCCAAGGTTGACCTTTGCTCCTGAAGCCCGGCCGAAGTCTTTGCAGGTCTGGACGAGGGCCGTCACCGATCTCTGGTCTGTGCAGAACACAGTGATCCATGTACAGCAAACACTTGGCCTCTGGGGGGGTCTAGACCCGGTGCGGTGATCCCTCTGATCTCTGGAGTTTGTCTGATGGATACAGCGAAGAGCTCTATAACACAAACAAAAAGAAGAGGTGAGAAAGGGCAGCCTTGTCTGACCCCGGACAAGAACGTAAAGGGGTCAGTCTTCCAGCCAACACCGAGCTGTAAATTTCAAGGTACATCAGGTACATCAGGTTAACATCAGGTTAACATAAGAACAGAATAGACCAAATGTACGCAGTACCTTGCCCATCAGCTCATGGGGGACACGGTCAAAGGCCTTTTCCTGATCCATACTGATCAGGGCCGTGCGCACATTACGATCTTTAACGTAATGGACCGTGTCTCTGAGGAGGGCAAGGCTGTCTGCGATTCTGTGGCCCGGTATGCCGCAGGTTTGATCTGCCCTATGACAGCCTTCAGCCGGTTGGCCAGTACCTTTGCCAGAATCTTGTAGTCCACGTTCAGGAGAGAGATGGGATGCCAATTTTTCAGGTCACATCTCTCCCCCTTATGCTTATACAAGATTGTGATCATTCCTTCTCTTAGGAGGCATTTTGCCCTCCACCAACCATCTCCTCGTACAGCTCGAGCAAGTCCGGGCCAATGAGATCCCACAGCTCAACATAAATGTCACGACCACCATGTCTGCCACCCATGCCTCCCACACTGAGGTGCCATGATGCTGTGAACTCTGCCTGGGCCTTGCTGGACACGCTGCCTGGAGTGTACTGCACACACTTCCTGGTTCTGAAACCTGTCGCTTTCCCTGGGGGTGGCCATCTTGTTGGTTTCTCCAACCAGGCTGCACTACCAATTACCTTCAGCCAATTACAGTGCAGCTCTCCTTTTAAATACTGACCAGCTGGGCCAAACAGTCATTCAGTACAATGATGTCCTTTCCCTAGGCTTCTGAGTCCCACTCCTGCTGAAAGCGCTGCTGCCTGTCAGCTATCTCCAGACTGAATCCACTCCTGCTCGCCTGCTGTGAAGACCATCCACCTGCAGAACCCTGCTGCCGCCTCTACGGTCCAGACAAGGCTAGCCCCCCAAAGGGGATCACCCTTTCCTCACCTGACGGTTACTTCCACTGCAACTCTCCCTGGTCACAGCTACTCAGGCCTACTGCAATACTTCCCGGATTCATCCTATCAACCATACAATCTTCCAACCTTCCAATCACCCAATCATCCAACCGTCCAATCGTCCAATCACACAATCATCCAATAGTCCAATCATCCAATCGTTCAATCATTCAATCATCCAATCTTTCACTCAATCTTCAATTCAATCATCTCTTCAAGTAAATCCTTCAAATCAACTATTCAAGTTTACATTTATTCTTCAAATCTACACTTCATCTTCAGTTTTCAACCTCGTTATCCATCCACTACGAACTTTACAATAAGTTTTATATATCATTGACTCTGGTTATTTCATATCTTCAGTATTACCTTTGTGCCACAGTTTATCTTCTGTATCGCAGTATCTTTAATAAAACTGGTTTTCTTTTATCCAATTGCATCCCTCCCTTCTGTCGTCTATGCAAAAACCTTTCATCAAGGCACCTAGCCTCCGTTACACTCCAGCTGGTGCTACTGCTAGCATGACAATAAAGCTCTGCTGGGAGACCATCACTGCCCGGGTCCTGCCTTGCCTAAAGGATTTAGCGGCAGAGAGCACGTCCTCCAACGCCAAGGGAGCGTCCATGGCTGATTTACCTGCAGGATCAATAGAGTTAGTGATACCTGACAGGAACTTATCCGCCTCATCTGTGTCTG
The DNA here is from genome assembly GCF_055691185.1 of Crinia signifera. Classification (NCBI taxonomy): domain Eukaryota; kingdom Metazoa; phylum Chordata; class Amphibia; order Anura; family Myobatrachidae; genus Crinia; species Crinia signifera. The sequence continues at coordinate 5,992,820 of NC_139228.1, read as the reverse complement.
TAGTCTTAGGGGAGTAGAGGTCATAGTAGTCGCGAACGACCTTCATCACACCCTCCTTCCCCTGTCTATGCCATTCTCATCACGCAGCTCAGTCAGGGGCGTATGGCCAGAGTGGAGTTTCCTGTAAAAGAAAGAAGAACACTTCTCACCCTTCTCCATATTCTCCACCTTGGAACGGAAGACGGTGCGTCTGGACTCCTCCTCAAAGTGCCTTCTCAGGCTCTTTTTGGTCTTGTCCAGGTCATCTCTCATGTCCCAGCCGCACCGTTGGAGGTCCACCAGGGACTAGAGCTCATGCTGAAGTTTCCTGAGGTTCCTCTTACGGTCGCATGCCTGGATATGCCCTTTGACCTGAAAGAAACTGCGGATGTTACATTTGGCATATTCCCACCAGTCAGACACACAGTCAAAAAAACATTTGTCATTCTTCCATGTGATGTAGGCATCCTTAAGCTCAGCCAGTACTTCCTCTCTTTCCATTAGGACACAGTTCAACTTCCAGGAGCCTGGGCCAGATGGAAAACCATGGAAGAGAATGGCCTTGTGGTCAGAGAAGAAGCAGGGAACCATAGAATACCTTACCTGCTACACTGCCTGGGAGATGAATACAAAGTCAATGTGGGAACGCACAGAGCCATTGGGGCGGCTCCACGTGAAATTCACAGAGCCAGCCCCCATGGAGCCCACAGCGTCCCTCAGTGAGGCTTCGGCCACCATTTCCCTGAGCAGGTTGGATGTGATGTCCAGCTTTGCAGAGTTGCAGGTGCTTCGACCATCCACTTCAATTGGGCAGTTGACGTCCCCGGCCATCACTACAGCCCTGGTGGTGGCGAGCTGGGTCCGCAGGGTCTGGAATAGTTCCAAACGCTAATTCTTAATAGGTGAAGCGTACACGCAGATTAGCTTGATAGGATCAGCTGCCCAGGAGCCATCTACGACAAGTAATCTGCCGCAGACAAGCTCCTGAACAGAATCTAATGTGAAGAGGCTACCCCTAATCAGAATGGCTACCCCTGCAGACTTACACTCACCTCCACTGGATCAGTAGGACGGGCCATGGGACCACTGCCAGGCCAGGTGCTTGTAGGACCTGGAGAAAGGGAGAGAGCATTCCTGCAACATGTACACATCACATTTCTGAATGTCAAGAAAGGCAAAAATAGATTGCCGTCTGCACTTATCCTTAATACTCCTCACATTAATGGTAAAAAGCTACCAATTGTTAGGAGAGCCATTTGTTAGGAGAACAAGGCAGGGTTAGGTCATTGTACGTTTACATTACCACTCCCATCGGGAGGAGCTTCCTCAGGGTCTGCAGCCGGATCTCCCTGTTGGGGTGTCTGGATGCAGTCAAGCAGTTCATCGAACTGACACAGGCGGTTGAGCTCAGGTACTCCGCTCTTCTCCAAGACCTCTACATAGGCCTCCATCTCCTCCTCGAGGGTGAGGGAGCCCTGGATTGTCTCGACCGATTCCACTGCTGCTTTCTTAGAAGATTCTGGGTCGGCAGCTGAGCTGTCCAACTCCTTCCTCTTCCTTCTCGGCTGTACATTTCCTGCAGGGGCAAGAGGTGGAAACTCTTCCTCGGAGAGGGACAGGGAGAGGGACAGAGGGGTTGGTGGGAGGAAGGGTGGGTTGGATCACAGGTCAGGAGGGTGAGGGAGGGGGTGGTGGTGTGAACAGCAGGGGTGGGGGTTGCTGTCACAGAGAGAGGGAGGGGAGGAGGGTTAGGAATGGTGTTGCCTTGCTTTTGCTGGATCTGCTTCCTTGGTACAGGCATGGGTGGCACCTTGGGAGGGGCAACCACACCCAATACTGCTGCGGCGCAGGATATCAAAAAGGAAAGATATTTCACCACAGGCGCTGCAAACCTTAAAGCTGCATATGATCCTTCAAAAGTGGTCACCGGACCACCAAACATACACTACAACAACAAGAGAAATCTCACGTGCGCTTATAGGTATAGTCCTGTATATTTATACGTAGATGATTCACAAGGTTCAGATCCGTCTCAGGTATTTCGTAAACATGTGAAAAAAACAACAGGAAAAACGATATTGTAACTCCAGAAAACAGTCTATATCCCCTTTAGGTGAAAACAGGGTTTAATGGAAAAGGTGTCCCCGGACAGCTTCCAAACGATCCCAGGGTGGATTAGGTGGGTCACCTCACACGTGCATATATATGTGAATGCTCACATGTATGCTTACATATAACAGATGCTGTGTAATCGCATAAAGGTATCTTTTTCTTTATAAAACTTCAGATGGCCAAGATAAAATCACACTGCTTTATTCTTCACCGCGTAGTCTATGACCCTAGAAAAGGGTCATAGACTACGCGGTGAAGAATAAAGCAGTGTGATTTTATCTTGGCCATCTGAAGTTTTATAAAGAAAAAGATACCTTTATGCGATTACACAGCATCTGTTATATGTAAGCATACATGTGAGCATTCACATATATATGCACGTGTGAGGTGACCCACCTAATCCACCCTGGGATCGTTTGGAAGCTGTCCGGGGACACCTTTTCCATTAAACCCTGTTTTCACCTAAAGGGGATATAGACTGTTTTCTGGAGTTACAATATCGTTTTTCCTGTTGTTTTTTTCACATGTTTACGAAATACCTGAGACGGATCTGAACCTTGTGAATCATCTACGTATAAATATACAGGACTATACCTATAAGCGCACGTGAGATTTCTCTTGTTGTTGTGGCGCAGGATATCACCCTGTCGGGACAGTCCTGGTAGACGTGATCCACTTTGCCGCACAGGTGGCAGGTCATCCTCATGGGGCAATCCTTTGTCTCATGGCCAGCCATGTGACAATGCTTGCAGGCCGGGACCTTGCAGTCCTTCGCCATGTGATCCTTTCCGCTGCACTTCCTGCAGTTGCGCAGGCAGAGAAGCTGACCTGCATATATCACCCACAAGGAGGATGAGGTAATCATGGTGCATCATGGGACATGTGGGCGGGTTATGGAGAACAGGCACACTGCAGCATACCTCCCAACAGTCCCGATTTTATCGGGACAGTCCCGATTTTATCGGGACAGTCCCGATTGTCAGGGCCTGTCCCGCTGTCCCACCCACGGGCGGCAGTGTCCCGCGGTGTGGGGGGGCTGTTGGGAGTCCCCCCGTCAGATGCTAAGCAGCGGGGAATAAACGCTGTGCGCATGCGCACAGCGTCTATTCCCGCAGCCAGGGGGCTGGGGGCATGGCTAGAGGCTCACAGAGCCTCTGGGTCATGCCCCCATAGCGGCAAAATGGGGGCGTGGCCTCGCGGGGGAGCCGCGAGTATAGGCCATGCCCCAAAATAGGCCACGCCCCCCGAAAATTTCTGCTGACCGGCCAAAGTTGGGAGGTATGCTGCAGGGTGTCAGCAGTTACCCCACACTGACCTGCATATATCACCCACAAGGAGGATGAGGTAATCATGGTGCATCATGGGACATGTGGGCGGGTTATGGAGAACAGGGCACATACTGCAGGGTGTCAGCAGTTACCCCAGACTGACCTGCATATATCACCCACAAGGAGGATGAGGTAATCATGGTGCATCATGGGACATGTGGGCGGGTTATGGAGAACGGGCACACTGCAGGGTGTCAGCCGTTATCAATAATACGCTGCCTACACACTATGTAATAAAACAAGCCGATCCCCCGATTATTGCCAGATCGGTCCAATAACGGTATGATATAACCTCACAGCTGGCATAGGTGCCTCACACCTCATGTCTCTGGGTGTTGCCACCTCCCCTCACTGAACAGACATATGGCTAGGAGGGTGTGATATATAGTTCCAAGACAATTGGCTCCTGTGGCTCCGCTGCCTTTGCGATCACTGTACTGTACCATTCCCAGTCACAGGACATGCAGATGTTACGTATGAAAAAAGGGGCAAAACGTAGAAAAAATGGGTAACACATTCAGGCCATTCCCAAACAGTGAAATATACACCCAGTCAGAGAGCAGACACCTTGGTCAGTGGCCAAGTGAGGGCTCAGGTGCTTTGGCCAAACAGAGACACTACGATAATCAGTGAGTGATAGGGGAGGTAGTGGGAGTGGGTGAGAGGATGTAAACGAGAGGCAGAGTGATAGTGAGACAGGTGGTAACAAGGAGAGACAGGAGGCAATGACATAAAAAGAGTGGGGCAAGCAGGGCACATACCTAGGTGCCGTTACAAGCCTACCACAAGGGGGCACCCCAGCTAGGGCCATGAACTATGGATAGCCATGCCTTCCCTTACCTAGTTTGGCAGCAGGCGGGGTGCATTCACCCCCTGGTGGATGGCCGCCTTTAAGCTGTTTTGCGTGACTACCACCGTTACCTCTATTTACGTCTCTAGAAGTGGTGGACAAAGAGAGGCAGGTAGTGACAGGGAGAGACAATGAGAGATGCTGCGGGTGAATGAGAGAGGCAGGTAGTGACAGGGAGAGACAATAAGAGATGCAGAGGGTGACTGGGAGAGGCAGGTAGTGACAGTGAGAGATGCAGCGGGTGAATGTGAGAGGCAGATAGTGACAGGGAGAGATGCAGTGGGTAAATGAGAAGGGCAGATAGTGACAGGGAAAGAGGCAGTGGGTGATAGGGAGAGGCAGATAATGACAGGGAGAGAAAAAGAGAGATGCTGGCAGATAGTGACAGGTAGAGATAGTGAGAGAGGAAGTGGGTGAATGTTAGGGGCAGATAGTGACAGGGAGATATGCAGTGGGTGAATGGGAGAGGCAGATAATTGCAAGGAGAGAAAGGGAGAGATGCAGTGGGTGAATAGGAGAGGCAGATAGTGACAGGAAGAGACAGTGAGAGATGCAGCAGGTGAATGGTAGAGACAGGTAATGACAGGGAGAGAAAGTGAGAGGCAGTGGGTGAATGGGAGGGGCAGATAATTACAATGAGAGAAAGGGAGATATGCAGCGGGTGAATAGGAGAGGCAGATAGTGACAGGAAGAGACAGTGAGAGATGAGTGGGTGAAAAGGAGGGGCAGATAGTGACAGGGAGAGATGCAGCGGGTGAATGGGAAGGGCAGATAGTTACATGGAGAGACAGGTAGAGATGCAGCAGGTGAATAGGAGAGGCGGATAGTGACAGGGAGAGACAGTGAGAGAGGCAATGGGTGAATGGGAGGGCCAGATAGTGACAGGGAGAGACAGTGAGAGATTCAGCGGGTGAATGGGAGAGGCAGATAGTGACATTGGGCGATAGTGAGAGAGGCAGTGGGTGATAGGGAGAGGCAGATAATGACAAGGAGAGACAAAGAAAGATGCAGCGGATGAATGGGAGATGCAGATAGTGATAGGAAGAGACAGTGAGAGATGCAGTGGGTGAATGGGAGAGGCAGATAGTGACAGGGAGAGACAATGAGTGATGCAGCGGGTGAGTGGGAGAGGCACATAGTGACAGGGAGAGACTGTGAGAGAGGCAGCGGGTGGATGGGAGATGTAGATAGTGACAGGGCGAGACAGTGAGCGATGCAGTGGGTGAATGGGAGAGGCAGATAGTGACATTGAGCGAGCAGTTGGTGACAAGGAGAGGTAGAGTCAAAGCACTGAGCTAGTCAGAATGGTCAGGCGGTGGGCCAGGTAAAAACACATTGCTAGTCTGGAAGCGGTGGGCCCCTTAATTACCAGGGGAACAGGTGCACCAACAGCAGTTCAGCACTTGACCTTGGTGTCGTGGAATGGATTAGGTGAATGTGCACAGTTCTGTGTGTGTAGGTGTCAAGGGGGATAAATGTGGATAAATGGACCCAACCTGTCGTTAGTAATGATGTTTATTAGACAATATTAATAATAAAGAATACACAAATGATCAGCAGAAAGTGATACAAATACGCATTTACCAGCTGCTCCGTGTTATAATAAGGCCCTTCTCTGTCATATATAGGTTATTAGTTCTCCTCATTTAGTGCATGTTAGTGTAATCTAACCCTCACCATAATAATAAATCTCCTTACACACGACTAATACATTCATTGTTATATATGTAATGCTGAGACAGGATAATACAGATGCTATAAACAGGGTGATAATAATAATAATAATAATAATGACCAGTAGTCAGTCATGTGACCACAGCACAGCATAATCAGCTCAGCTCCTCCACCTAGTGGCTGAAGTGATGATGACACTTGTGAAAATGGCTTCCAGTCGCATAAACTTTCCCATCACCCTCTCAACACAGACAAAACACCATTTTGTAGGAAGTAATGGCACAGTGGCTCCTGGTGCACCGATAGACTGCGTAGGTTTAGGATGCCAACCAACAAAATGGCCTCCTGTACAGGTGACATCATATGTATAGTAAACCATTGATTATCCCTATTTTTCATGTTTGGCTGAAGCTGGTGCAGGTCACTTTACTCAGCCCCGTCATATAGCAGGTAACAGCGGCACTCTCTCTGTCATTAGATCACTTTCCCGTATAACCCCAGTCTCTGTCATGTCACCTCCTCCTTCCCTCTGGGCCCTACAGTACAGGACCCCACCAATAACACTTGCTCATAGCTGCCTGAGATACTGGGTGACCCCGCAGAGCATTGCGTCCCATCTGCCCCTGATATCACCTAGGTCGCAGCAATGAAGCACTCAGAGGCCTGTTGTTATTATCCCTAAGTAGACTTACACCACCCACCGACACCCTCTCACATTAACAACATGTTATTTAATTACCATAGATACACATTCCTGGTGCCAGCCTATAGACTGTACATCACTGGGCCCGCCTATAGACTGTACATCACGGGGCCCGCCTACAGACTGTACATTCCTGGGGCCGGCCTATAGACTGTACATCACGGGGCCGGCCTACAGACTGTACATAACTGGGCCCACCAATAGACTGTACATCACTGGACCCGCCTATAGACTGTACATCATGGGGCCGCCTACAGACTGTACATTCCTGGGGCCGGCCTACAGACTGTACATCACGGGGCCGGCCTATAGACTGTACATCACTGGGCCGGCCTATAGACTGCACATCACTGGGCCCGCCTATAGACTGTACATCACGGGGCCCGCCTATAGACTGTACATCACTGGGCCGGCCTATAGACTGTACATCACGGGGCCCGCCTACAGACTGTACATTCCTGGTGCCGGCCTATAGACTGTACATCACTGGGCCCGCCTATAGACTGTACATCACGGGGCCCGCCTACAGACTGTACATTCCTGGGGCCGGCCTATAGACTGTACATCACGGGGCCGGCCTATAGACTGTACATTCCTGGTGCCGGCCTATAGACTGTACATCACTGGGCCCGCCTATAGACTGTACATCACGGGGCCCGCCTACAGACTGTACATTCCTGGGGCCGGCCTATAGACTGTACATCACGGGGCCGGCCTACAGACTGTACATAACTGGGCCCACCAATAGACTGTACATCACTGGACCCGCCTATAGACTGTACATCATGGGGCCCGCCTACAGACTGTACATTCCTGGGGCCGGCCTATAGACTGTACATCACGGGGCCGGCCTACAGACTGTACATTCCTGGGGCCGGCCTATAGACTGTACATCACTGGACCCGCCTATAGACTGTACATCATGGGGCCCGCCTACAGACTGTACATTCCTGGGGCCGGCCTATAGACTGTACATCACGGGGCCGGCCTATAGACTGTACATCACTGGGCCGGCCTATAGACTGCACATCACTGGGCCCGCCTATAGACTGTACATCACGGGGCCCGCCTATAGACTGTACATCACTGGGCCGGCCTATAGACTGTACATCACGGGGCCCGCCTACAGACTGTACATTCCTGGGGCCGGCCTATAGACTGTACATCACTGGGCCCGCCTATAGACTGTACATCACGGGGCCCGCCTACAGACTGTACATTCCTGGGGCCGGCCTATAGACTGTACATCACGGGGCCGGCCTATAGACTGTACATCACGGGGCCCGCCTACAGACTGTACATTCCTGGGGCCGGCCTATAGACTGTACATCACTGGGCCGGCCTATAGACTGCACATCACTGGGCCCGCCTATAGACTGTACATCACGGGGCCCGCCTATAGACTGTACATCACGGGGCCGGCCTACAGACTGTACATCATGGGGCCCGCCTACAGACTGTACATTCCTGGGCCTGCCTATAGACTATACATCACTGGGCCCGTCTATAGACTGTACATCACTGGGCCCGCCTATAGACTGTACATCACTGGGCCCGCCTATAGACTGTACATCACGGGGCCCGCCTACAGACTGTACATTCCTGGGGCCGGCCTATAGACTGTACATCACTGGGCCCGTCTATAGACTGTACATCACGGGGCCGGCCTATAGACTGTACATCACTGGGCCCGCCTATAGACTGTACATCACTGGGCCGGCCTATAGACTGTACATCACAGGGCCGGCCTATAGACTGTACATCACGGGGCCCGCCTACAGACTGAACATTCCTGGGGCCGGCCTATAGACTGTACATCACGGGGCCGGCCTATAGACTGTACATCACTGGGCCTGCCTATAGACTATACATCACTGGGCCTGCCTATAGACTATACATCACTGGGCCAGCCTATAGACTGTACATCACGGGGCCCGCCTACAGACTGTACATTCCTGGGGCCGGCCTATAGACTGTACATCACTGGGCCTGCCTATAGACTGTACATCACGGGGCCGGCCTATAGACTGTACATCACTGGGCCTGCCTATAGACTATACATCACTGGGCCTGCCTATAGACTATACATCACTGGGCCGGCCTATAGACTGTACATCACGGGGCCCGCCTACAGACTGTACATTCCTGGGGCCGGCCTATAGACTATACATCACTGGGCCCGCCTATAGACTGTACATCACGGGGCCGGCCTATAGACTGTACATCACTGGGCCGGCCTACAGACTGTACATTCCTGGTGCCGGCCTATAGACTGTACATCACTGGGCCGGCCTATAGACTGTACATCATGGGGCCCGCCTACAGACTGTACATTCCTGGGGCCAGCCTATAGACTGTACATCACGGGGCCGGCCTATAGACTGTACATCATGGGGCCCGCCTACAGACTGTACATTCCTGGGGCCGGCCTATAGACTGTACATCACGGGGCCGGCCTATAGACTGTACATCACGGGGCCCGCCTACAGACTGTACATTCCTGGGGCCGGCCTATAGACTGTACATCACGGGGCCGGCCTATAGACTGTACATCACTGGGCCGGCCTATAGACTGTACATCACGGGGCCCGCCTACAGACTGTACATTCCTGGGGCCGGCCTATAGACTGTACATCACGGGGCCGGCCTATAGACTGTACATCACTGGGCCGGCCTATAGACTGTACATCACGGGGCCGGCCTATAGACTGTACATCACTGAACCCGCCTATAGACTGTACATCACTGGGCCGGCCTATAGACTGTACATCACTGGGCCCGCCTATAGACTGTACATCACGGGGCCCGCCTATAGACTGTATGTCACGGGGCCAGCCTATAGACTGTAAATTCATGGGGCCGGCCAATAGACTGTACATCACTGGGCCGGCCTATAGACTGTATATCACAGGGGCGGCCTATAGACTGTACATCACGGGGCCGGCCTATAGACTGTACGTCACGGGGCCCGCCTATAGACTGTACGTCATGGGGCCGATCTATAGACTGTACATCACAGGGGCGGCCTATAGACTGTACGTCACTGAACCCGCCTATAGACTGTACATCACGGGGCCGGCCTATAGACTGTACGTCACTGGGCCCGCCTATAGACTGTACATCACGGGGCCGGCCTATAGACTGTAAATTCATGGGGCCGGCCAATAGACTGTACATCACTGGGCCGGCCTATATACTGTATATCACAGGGGCGGCCTATAGACTGTACATCACGGGGGCGGCCTATAGACTGTACGTCACGGGGCCCGCCTATAGACTGTACGTCACGGGGCCAGCCTATAGACTGTAAATTCATGGGGCCCGCCTATAGACTGTACGTCATGGGGCCAGCCTATAGACTGTACGTCACGGGGCCGGCCTATAAACTGTACATCACAGGGCCGGCCTATAGACTGTACGTCACGGGGCCCGCCTATTGAGTGTACATCAAGGGGCCCGCCTATAGACTGTACGTCACGGGGCCGGCCTATAGACTGTATGTCACGGGGCCCACCTATAGACTGTACGTCACGGGGCCCGCCTATAGACTGTAAGTCACGGGGCCCGTCTACAGACTGTACGTCATGGGGCCCGCCTATAGACTGTACGTCATGGGGCCCGCCTATAGACTGTATGTCACGGGGCCCGCCTATAGACTGTATGTCACGGGGCCCACCTATAGACTGTACGTCACGGGGCCCGCCTATAGACTAAGTCACGGGGCCCGTCTACAGACTGTACGTCATGGGGCCCGCCTATAGACTGTACGTCATGGGGCCCACCTATAGACTGTACGTCACGGTGCCCGCCTATAGATTGTAAGTCATGGGGCCCGCCTATAGATTGTACGTCATGGGGCCCGCCTATAGACTGTACGTCACTGTGCTCGCCTATAGACTGTACATCACAGGGTCAGCCTATAGACTGTACGTCACGGGGTCAGCTTATAGACTGTATGTCACGGGCCCGGCCTATAGACTGTAAGTCATGGGGCCCGCCTATAGACTGTATGTCACGGGGCCGGCCTATAGACTGTACATCACGGGGTCAGCCTATAGACTGTATGTCACGGGCCCGGCCTATAGACTGTACCTTCATGGGGCCGACCTATCATCTGCAGCTCTATAAAGGATGATAGAGTTGTTCATGGACCACTGCATAGAATAGAGTGATAAAGACGCCATCCTATCAAGTCTAAGAGATGATAGAGCCAGATTCAGAATCCTGGTATCATATGCATACGCAGGTTTGCAGAGGATGATGGTGGACACAATGCAGATAGTGCCACATGAGCGATAGAGCGGTGTCCATCAGGTGACAGATGTGGCTGCCGTGGATGATGGTGGACACAATGCAGATAGTGCCACATGAGCGATAGAGCTGTGTCCTTCAGGTGATGGATGTGGCTGCCGTGGGTAATGGAGGACACAATGCAGATAGTGCCACATGAGCGATAGAGCTGTGTCCATCAGGTGATGGATGTGGCTGCCGTGGATACTGGAGGACACAATGCAGATAGTGCCACATGAGCGATAGAGCTGTGTCCATCAGGTGACGGATGTGGCTGCCGTGGATGATGGAGGAAACAATGCAGATAGTGCCACATGAGCGATAGAGCTGTGTCCTTCAGGTGATGGATGTGGCTGCCGTGGGTGATGGAGGACACAATGCAGATAGTGCCACATGAGCGATAGAGCTGTGTCCTTCTGGTGATGGAGGTGGCTGCCGTGGGTGATGGAGGACACAATGCAGATAGTGCCACATGAGCGATAGAGCTGTGTCCTTCTGGTGATGGATGTGGCTGCCGTGGATACTGGAGGACACAATGCAGATAGTGCCACATAAGCGATAGAGCTGTGTCCATCAGGTGACAGATGTGGCTGCCGTGGATGATGGTGGACACAATGCAGATAGTGCCACATGAGCGATAGAGCGGTGTCCATCAGGTGACGGATGTGGCTGCCGTGGATACTGGAGGACACAATGCAGATAGTGCCACATGAGCGATAGAGCTGTGTCCTTCTGGTGATGGATGTGGCTGCCGTGGATGATGGAGGAAACAATGCAGATAGTGCCACATGAGCGATAGAGCTGTGTCCTTCAGGTGACAGATGTGGCTGTTGTGGATGATGGAGGGAACAATGCAGATAGTGCCACATGAGCGATAGAGCTGTGTCCTTCAGGTGACGGATGTGGCTGCCGTGGATGATGGAGGGGGCAATGCAGATAGTGCCACATGAGCGATAGAGCTGTGTCCTTCAGGTGACGGAATTGGCTGCCATGGATACTGGAGGACACAATGCAGATAGTGCCACATGAGCGATAGAGCTGTGTCCTTCTGGTGATGGATGTGGCTGCCGTGGATGATGGAGGAAACAATGCAGATAGTGCCACATGAGCGATAGAGCTGTGTCCTTCAGGTGACAGATGTGGCTGTTGTGGATGATGAAGGGAACAATGCAGATAGTGCCACATGAGCGATAGAGCTGTGTCCATCAGGTGACGGATGTGGCTGCCGTGGATACTGGAGGACACAATGCAGATAGTGCCACATGAGCGATAGAGCTGTGTCCTTCAGGTGACAGATGTGGCTGTTGTGGATGATGGAGGGAACAATGCAGATAGTGCCACATGAGCGATAGAGCTGTGTCCTTCAGGTCACGGATGTGGCTGCCGTGGGTGATGGAGGACACAATGCAGATAGTGCCACATAAGCGACAGAGCTGTGTCCCTCAGGTGACAGATGTGGCTGTTATGGATGATGGAGGGGGCAATGCAGATAGTGCCACATTAGCGATAGAGCTGTGTCCTTCAGGTGATGGATGTGGCTGCTGTGGGTGATGGAGGACACAATGCAGATAGTGCCACATGAGCGTTAGAGCTGTGTCCTTCAGGTGATGGATGTGGCTGCCGTGGGTGATGGAGGACACAATGCAGATAGTGCCACATAAACGATAGAGCTGTGTCCCTCAGGTGACGGATGTGGCTACCGTGGGTGATGGAGGACACAATGCAGATAGTGCCACATGAGCGATAGAGCTGTGTCCTTCAGGTGACGGATGTGGCTGCCGTGGATGATGGAGGACACAATGCAGATAGTGTCACATGACTGATAGAGCTGTGTCCTTCAGGTGACGGATGTGGCTGCCATGGATGATGGAGGGGGCAATGCAGAGAGTGCCACATGAGCGTTAGAGCTGTGTCCTTCAGGTGATAGTTGTGGCTGCCGTGGATGATGGAGGCGGCAATGCAGATAGTGCCACATGAGCGATAGAGCTGTGTCCTTCAGGTGATGGATGTGGCTGCCGTGGATGATGGAGGGGGCAATGCAGATATTGCCACATGAAGGATAGAGCTGTGTCCTTCAGGTGACAGATGTGGCTGCCGTGGATGATGGAGGGGACAATGCAGAAAGTGCCACATGAGCGATAGAGCTGTGCCCCTCAGGTGACGGATGTGGCTGCCGTGGATGATGGAGGGAACAATGCAGATAGTGCCACATGAGCGATAGAGCTGTGTCCTTCAGGTGACGGATATGGCTGCCGTGGATGATGGAGGGGACAATGCAGATAGTGCCACATGAGCGATAGAGCTGTGCCCCTCAGGTGACGGATGTGGCTGCTGTGGATAATGGAGGGGGCAATGCAGATAGTGCCACATGAGCGATAGAGCTGTGCCCTTCAGGTGATGGATGTGGCTGCCGTGGATGATGGAGGGGACAATGCAGATAGTGCCACATGAGCGATAGAGCTGTGTCTTTCAGGTGATGGATGTGGCTGCTGTGGATAATGGAGGGGGCAATGCAGATAGTGCCACATGAGCGATAGAGCTGTGCCCTTCAGGTGATGGATGTGGCTGCCATGGGTGATGGAGGACACAATGCCGATAGTGCCACATAAGCGATAGAGCTGGGTCCTTCAGGTGACGGATGTGACTGCCATGGATGATGGAAGACACAATGCAGATAGTGCCACATGAGCGATAGAGCTGTGTCCCTCAGGTGAGGGATGTGGCTGCTGTGGATGATGGAGGACACAATGCAGATAGTGCCACATGAGCGATAGAACTGTGTCCTTCAGGTGACGGATGTGGCTGCTGTGGATCATGGAGGGGACAATGCAGATAGTGCCACATGAGCGATAGAGCTGTGTCCTTCCGGTGACAGATATGGCTGCCGTGGATGATGGAGGGGACAATGCAGATAGTGCCACATGAGCGATAGAGCTGTGCCGCTCAGGTGACAGATGTGGCTGCCGTGGATGATGGAGGACACAATGCAGATAGTGCCACATAAGCGATAGAGCTGTGTCTTTCAGGTGACGAATGTCGCTGCCGTGGGTGATGGAGGACACAATGCCGATAGTGCCACATGAGCGTTAGAGCTGTGTCCTTCAGGTGATAGTTGTGGCTGCCGTGGATGATGGAGGCGGCAATGCAGATAGTGCCACATGAGCGATAGAGCTGTGTCCTTCAGGTGATGGATGTGGCTGCCGTGGATGATGGAGGGGGCAATGCAGATATTGCCACATGAAGGATAGAGCTGTGTCCTTCAGGTGACAGATGTGGCTGCCGTGGATGATGGAGGGGACAATGCAGAAAGTGCCACATGAGCGATAGAGCTGTGCCCCTCAGGTGACGGATGTGGCTGCCGTGGATGATGGAGGGAACAATGCAGATAGTGCCACATGAGCGATAGAGCTGTGTCCTTCAGGTGACGGATATGGCTGCCGTGGATGAAGGAGGGGACAATGCAGATAGTGCCACATGAGCGATAGAGCTGTGCCCCTCAGGTGACGGATGTGGCTGCTGTGGATAATGGAGGGGGCAATGCAGATAGTGCCACATGAGCGATAGAGCTGTGCCCTTCAGGTGATGGAAGTGGCTGCCGTGGATGATGGAGGGGACAATGCAGATAGTGCCACATGAGCGATAGAGCTGTGTCTTTCAGGTGATGGATGTGGCTGCTGTGGATAATGGAGGGGGCAATGCAGATAGTGCCACATGAGCGATAGAGCTGTGCCCTTCAGGTGATGGATGTGGCTGCCATGGGTGATGGAGGACACAATGCCGATAGTGCCACATAAGCGATAGAGCTGGGTCCTTCAGGTGACGGATGTGACTGCCATGGATGATGGAAGACACAATGCAGATAGTGCCACATGAGCGATAGAGCTGTGTCCCTCAGGTGAGGGATGTGGCTGCTGTGGATGATGGAGGACACAATGCAGACAATGCCACATGAGCGATAGAACTGTGTCCTTCAGGTGACGGATGTGGCTGCTGTGGATCATGGAGGGGACAATGCAGATAGTGCCACATGAGCGATAGAGCTGTGTCCTTCCGGTGACAGATATGGCTGCCGTGGATGATGGAGGGGACAATGCAGATAGTGCCACATGAGCGATAGAGCTGTGCCGCTCAGGTGACAGATGTGGCTGCCGTGGATGATGGAGGACACAATGCAGATAGTGCCACATAAGCGATAGAGCTGTGTCTTTCAGGTGACGAATGTCGCTGCCGTGGGTGATGGAGGACACAATGCCGATAGTGCCACATGAGCGATAGAGCTGTGTCCTTCAGGTGACGGATGTGGCTGCCGTGGATGATGGAGGGGACAATGCAGATAGTGCCACATGAGCGATAGAGCTGTGTCCTTCTGGTGATGGATGTGGCTGCCGTGGGTGATGGAGGACACAATGCCGATAGTGCCACATGAGCGATAGAGCTGTGCCCTTCAGGTGATGGATGTGGCTGCCGTGGATGATGGAGGGGACAATGCAGATAGTGCCACATGAGCGATAGAGCTGTGCCCCTCAGGTGACGGATGTGGCTGCTGTGGATAATGGAGGGGGCAATGCAGATAGTGCCACATGAGCGATAGAGCTGGGTCCTTCAGGTGACGGATGTGGCTGCCGTGGATGATGGAGGACACAATGCCGATATTGCCACATAAGCGATAGAGCTGGGTCCTTCAGGTGACGGATGTGGCTGCCGTGGATGATGGAGGACACAATGCAGATAGTGCCACATGAGCGATAGAGCTGTGTCCCTCAGGTGAGGGATGTGGCTGCTGTGGATGATGGAGGACACAATGCAGATAGTGCCACATGAGCGATAGAACTGTGTCCTTCAGGTGACGGATGTGGCTGCTGTGGATCATGGAGGGGACAATGCAGATAGTGCCACATGAGCGATAGAGCTGTGTCCTTCAGGTGACAGATATGGCTGCAGTGGATGATGGAGGGGACAATGCAGATAGTGCCACATAAGCGACAGAGCTGTGTCCCTCAGGTGACGGATGTGGCTGCTGTGGATAATGGAGGGGACAATGCAGATAGTGCCACATGAGCGATAGAGCTGTGCCCCTCAGGTGACGGATGTGGCTGCCGTGGATGATGGAGGACACAATGCAGATAGTGCCACATGAGCGATAGAGCTGTGTCTTTCTGGTGACGAATGTCGCTGCCGTGGGTGATGGAGGGCACAATGCCGATAGTGCCACATGAGCGATAGAGCTGTGTCCCTCAGGTGACGGATGTGGCTGCTGTGGATAATGGAGGGGGCAATGCAGATAGTGCCACATAAGCGATAGAGCTGTGCCCTTCAGGTGATGGATGTGGCTGCCGTGGATGATGGAGGACACAATGCAGATAGTGCCACATGAGCGATAGAGCTGTGTCTTTCTGGTGACGAATGTGGCTGCCGTGGATGATGGAGGGGACAATGCAGATAGTGCCACATGAGCTATAGAGCTGTGCCCCTCAGGTGACGGATGTGGCTGCTGTGGATAATGGAGGGGGCAATGTAGATAGTGCCACATAAGCGATAGAGCTGTGCCCTTCAGGTGATGGATGTGGCTGCCGTGGATGATGGAGGACACAATGCAGATAGTGCCACATGAGCGATAGAGCTGTGTCTTTCAGGTGACGAATGTCACTGCCATGGGTGATGGAGGACACAATGCCGATAGTGCCACATAAGCGATAGAGCTGGGTCCTTCAGGTGACGGATGTGGCTGCCGTGGATGATGGAGGACACAATGCAGATAGTGCCACATGAGCGATAGAGCTGTGTCCCTCAGGTGACGGATGTGGCTGCCGTGGATGATGGAGGACACAATGCAGATAGTGCCACATGAGCGATAGAGCTGTGTCCTTCAGGTGACGGATGTGGCTGCCGTGGATGATGGAGGACACAATGCAGACAGTGCCACATGAGCGATAGAGCTGTGTCCTTCAGGTGAGGGATGTGGCTGCTGTGGATGATGGAGGACACAATGCAGATAGTGCCACATGAGCGATAGAGCTGTGTCTTTCAGGTGACGAATGTCGCTGCCCTGGGTGATGGAGGACACAATGCCGATAGTGCCACATGAGCGATAGAGCTGTGTCCTTCAGGTGACAGATATGGCTGCAGTGGATGATGGAGGGGACAATGCAGATAGTGCCACATAAGCGATAGAGCTGTGTCCCTCAGGTGACGGATGTGGCTGCTGTGGATAACGGAGGGGACAATGCAGATAGTGCCACATGAGCGATAGGGCTGTGTCTTTCAGGTGACGAATGTCGCTGCCGTGGGTGATGGAGGACACAATGCCGATAGTGCCACATGAGCGATAGAGCTGTGTCCTTCAGGTGACGGATGTGGCTGCCGTGGATGATGGAGTGGACAATGCAGATAGTGCCACATGAGCGATAGAGCTGTGTCCTTCAGGTGACAGATATGGCTGCAGTGGATGATGGAGGGGACAATGCAGATAGTGCCACATAAGCGATAGAGCTGTGTCCCTCAGGTGACGGATGTGGCTGCTGTGGATAATGGAGGGGACAATGCAGATAGTGCCACATGAGCGATAGGGCTGTGTCTTTCAGGTGACGAATGTCGCTGCCGTGGGTGATGGAGGACACAATGCCGATAGTGCCACATGAGCGATAGAGCTGTGTCCTTCAGGTGACGGATGTGGCTGCCGTGGATGATGGAGTGGACAATGCAGATAGTGCCACATGAGCGATAGAGCTGTGTCCTTCAGGTGACGGATGTGGCTGCCGTGGATGATGGTGGACACAATGCCGATAGTGCCACATGAGCGATAGAGCTGTGTCCTTCAGGTGACGGATGTGGCTGCCGTGGATGATGGAGTGGACAATGCAGATAGTGCCACATGAGCGATAGAGCTGTGTCCCTCAGGTGACGGATGTGGCTGCTGTGGATAATGGAGGGGACAATGCAGATAGTGCCACATGAGCGATAGAGCTGTGCCCTTCAGGTGATGGATGTGGCTGCCGTGGATGATGGAGGACACAATGCAGATAGTGCCACATGAGCGATAGAGCTGTGTCCTTCAGGTGACGAATGTCGCTGCCATAGGTGATGGAGGACACAATGCCGATAGTGCCACATAAGCGATAGAGCTGGATCCTTCAGGTGACGGATGTCGCTGCCGTGGATGAAGGAGGACACAATGCAGATAGTGCCACATGAGCGATAGAGCTGTGTCCCTCAGGTGAGGGATGTGGCTGCCGTGGGTGATGGAGGGGACAATGCAGATAGTGCCACATGAGCGATAGAGCTGTGTCCTTCAGGTGACGGATGTGGCTGCTGTGGATGATCTAGGGGACAATGCAGATAGTGCCACATGAGCGATAGAACTGTGTCCTTCAGGTGACGGATGTGGCTGCCGTGGATGATGGAGGGGACAATGCAGATAGTGCCACATGAGCGATAGAGCTGTGTCCTTCAGGTGACAGATATGGCTGCCGTGGATGATGGAGGGGACAATGCAGATAGTGCCACATGAGCGATAGAGCTGTGTCCCTCAGGTGACGGATGTGGCTGCTGTGGATAATGGAGGGGACAATGCAGATAGTGCCACATGAGCGATAGAGCTGTGCCCCTCAGGTGACGGATGTGGCTGCCGTGGATGATGGAGGGGACAATGCAGATAGTGCCACATGGGCGATAGAGCTGTGTCCCTCAGGTGACGGATGTGGCTGCCGTGGGTGATGGAGGAAACAATGCAGATAGTGCCACATGAGCGATAGAGCTGTGTCCCTCAGGTGACGGATGTGGCTGCCGTGGGTGATGGAGGAAACAATGCAGATAGTGCCACATGAGCGATAGAGCTGTGTCCTTCAGGTGACGGATGTGGCTGCCGTGGATGATCTAGGGGACAATGCAGATAGTGCCACATGAGCGATAGAACTGTGTCCTTCAGGTGACGGATGTGGCTGCTGTGGATGATGGAGGGGACAATGCAGATAGTGCCACATGAGCGATAGAGCTGTGTCCTTCAGGTGACAGATATGGCTGCCGTGGATGATGGAGGGGACAATGCAGATAGTGCCACATGAGCGATAGAGCTGTGTCCCTCAGGTGACGGATGTGGCTGCTGTGGATAATGGAGGGGACAATGCAGATAGTGCCACATGGGCGATAGAGCTGTGCCCCTCAGGTGACGGATGTGGCTGCCGTGGATGATGGAGGGGACAATGCAGATAGTGCCACATGGGCGATAGAGCTGTGTCCTTCAGGTGATAGATGTGGCTGCCGTGGATGATGGAGGGAATATGCAGATAGTGCCACATGGGCGATAGAGCTGTGTACTTCAGGTGACGGATGTGGCTGCCATGGATGATGGCGCAGGGTCAGTATCCACATTATATGATATCATAGCAGGAAGAGAGAACAGCATTTGGACTTGTGCTATGAGACATATATCAGAACTCAGTGCAGGATATGTGGATGATGGAACAAGTGGCATAGGTGGAAAAGCTTGTACTAAGCAGATGGAAGATCATGGAGCTTGTGATAGAGTCTGTATTCAGAAGGTGACATAGATAATGGAGCGTGTACTGAACAGGTGAAGATGATGGAGCGTGTACTGGGCAGAGACATGTACTCAGGCAATGCTACAGATGATGGAGTTTGTATCGGGAGGTGAAACCATTGATGGAGCGTTTACTGGTCAGAGGCTGGCAGAAGATGATGGCACCTGTACTCAGAAGGTGGTGCAGATGACGAAGCAGATAATAAAGCTTGTGTTGATCACATGACAAGGATGATGGAGCCACAATTGGGTATATATATCAATATCATATTGGGCAGGAGTCACAGAATATTTCCTGCTCATGTAACGTGGTTTATGGGGAGTAGGACGGACTGAGCAGAATCTCCAGCCAGCAGGGACAGGAAGTTATGAACTGTCGGGAATAACAGGCCCCCCATCCCTTGGCAAAGCTGATGCGCACACTGTGGGTGTCGCAGGGCCCATCCCCCAATGCATAGCACCCCGATAAGTTGGCTGCTTGCACGCAGTCAAACACTTTGATAGAGTAACCAGGTAACACCTTGTGCACATCCTGCCCACGTGGGCTCAGGGTGGGGGAATTGATGAAGATGGGGTGTTCGCTGCGATTGTACACCCACACCTCATCCTGTTCTTGGCTCAAAACTAGACCTTGGCCGATCTTTTTGCGGGTCCTTCTCACGGCGCAGCTGCGGGCCTCACAGTGCAGGAAGCCCAGACAGAACCCACTCCCTTTGGGCAGGTGATGGAAGATGTGGATGGAAGGGTCTGTGACATTGTAGAGATGCCCCACACGAGTCCGGTGTTCCCAGTATGCCAGTTTACACCAGTGGCCGTCTCTGTGTGAGCCCCGGGACAGGGTGGTGTCTGAAAAGGCAAAAAGCTACTGTTATACAATGCAGAGGCCACGTTCCTCATTATGCACCAGAGACTGTAAGCTCCTGAGTCAATATCTCTTACTAGACCACTAGACTGTAAGCTCCTGGGTACAGTGTTCCTCATCATTAGACCACTAGACTGTAAGCTCCTGGGTACAGTGTTCCTCATCATTATACCACAAGACTGTAAGCTCCTGGGTACAGTGTTCCTCATCATTAGACCACTAGACTGTAAGCTCCTGGGTACAGTGTTCCTCATTAGACCACTAGACTGTAAGCTCCTGGGTACAGTGTTCCTCATTAGACCACTAGACTGTAAGCTCCTGGGTACAGTGTTCCTCATTAGACCACTAGACTGTAAGCTCCTGGGTACAGTGTTCCTCATTAGACCACTAGACTGTAAGCTCCTGGGTACAGTGTTCCTCATCCCATCTTAGTCCTTCTCCCCCTAATTGATTGTGCCTATTCTCATCGTGTTACTGGTCTATTACGTTCTGTATGTGAATCATTTTATTGAGATTTTTGCATTATATTTGTTTGGATACTTTACACGCTCTCATTCATTGACATAAGTGCTTACTGAACACGCGTGATCTTACCGTGTATACCTCGGACGCTGTAACAGCTGGTCTCCTGGTGTATGATGGAGGACCGGGCTGGTTCTCTGGCCTTGTAGGATAACGAGGTGACAGGTTCTGCTGGTGGAGAGAATTGCGTGAGAACAGTCCCTTGGGATCCGCAAGGTCACATTTTCCTCCCTATATTAGTCTAACCCAAAGTACATAGGGAGCAGGAATACAATACAGTCCGCCATTACACCGCTAGATTGTAAGCTCTTCAGTACAGAGTCTACCATTACACTGCTAGATTGTAAGCTCTTCAGTACAGAGTCTGCCATTACACTGCTAGATTGTAAGCTCTTCAGTACAGTCTGCCATTACACTGCCAGATTGTAAGCTCTTCAGTACAGTCTGCCATTACGCCGCTAGATTGTAAGCTCTTCAGTACAGAGTCCGCCATTACACTGCTAGATTGTAAGCTCTTCAGTACAGTCTGCCATTACACCGCTAGATTGTAAGCTCTTCAGTACAGTCTGCCATTACACCGCTAGATTGTAAGCTCTTCAGTACAGTCTGCCATTACACCGCTAGATTGTAAGCTCTTCAGTACAGTCTGCCATTACGCCGCTAGATTGTAAGCTCTTCAGTACAGTCTGCCATTACACTGCCAGATTGTAAGCTCTTCAGTACAGTCTGCCATTATGCCGCTAGATTGTAAGCTCTTCAGTACAGAGTCCGCCATTACACTGCTAGATTGTAAGCTCTTCAGTACAGTCTGCCATTACACCGCTAGATTGTAAGCTCTTCAGTACAGTCTGCCATTACACCGCTAGATTGTAAGCTCTTCAGTACAGTCTGCCATTACACCGCTAGATTGTAAGCTCTTCAGTACACTGTCTGTTATATATATATATATATTACCATTCCCGGCTGCACTCGGTCAATAACAGGCAGAAGCAGACGCCTTGGACGCCAACGTTTCAATACTTTATCGTATTTTTGTCAGGGCAGCAGTTTACAGATCATACACTCACCATTCTTGTAGTGCTGACCAGTAGTGCACACAGGAATATATGGGCCCTAGGCTGAAAGCTGAGGGTCCCCTCTTTCCATGGGTACAAGAATTTAAAAAATCGGCCCTGCGGAACCGGAGATATCTGACTTGAAAGCAGTGGTCCCCATCCAAGCCTGTTAATTGCTCTTCCCAGTCAGATATTTCAGTTTTTGTCTGACTTAGAGTTTTTCTGAGGGTATATTCCAAAAGCTGGGACTCTCCCCCTTTGAAGCACAATAGCAGTTTGTCTCTACAGTGCCCAGAACCAGAGTTATCAGCCTTCCAGCAGCTGGTTACTGGGAGTGTAGCCCGTGTTACTCCAGGAATTGGTAGCACCCGGTAAACGCACGTCAGCGGGACCCGGAAGTGCTTCTGTTCCTGTGGAAGCGACACGGTTTCAACACTGGTGATCTGCACGGCTGTGAAGACACCAGCAGGATACAGTCCGGCTACAGAGAAGCGACGTGGGACGGACGTACTGAAGACTCCAGCGGGCACCAGGTAAGTGTTAGGTGCACCGCCAGGGATCCCACAGAGGACGCTCTTTCCCCGAGCGACACCTGGCAACTTACACTGACCTACTGTGAAAGACTTTGCTAACATCCAGGACCAGCACAGCGTTCTCGCTAGCAGCACTCATCCTCCAAGCTCCATTCCCCCCAGAACACACGGACTGCGTTCACCTCAGGAGGTGAAGCAGGGTGTGCTCTGTTCCCTTATCCCATCAGTCCGGACTCAGGCTATTGCATACCTCCCAACTGTCACGATTCCGTCGGGACAGTCCCGATTTTCGGGTCCTGTCCCGACGTCCCACCCGCGGCAGGCATTGTCCCGCTGCGGGGGGGTGGCAGTTGGGAGACCCCCCAATGTAGTAGAATAGACGCTGTGCACATGCGCACAGCGTCTATTCTCGTATGAAAATGAGGTCGCGGCTAATTAGCATAAGCCGCGCCCTCATTTGCATACGCCACGCCCCCTTTTCGGACGCTCGCGCCCTATTTCTTCACATGAAAAGTTGGGAGGTATGCTATTGTAGCCACCACCTGCCCTCCTGCACCCCCGCAGAGAGCCCCACTTGCCTTGTTCCCATCCCCCATCCCCCCCTCCACCCACACCCCATATGGTGTATATACACCCATGTGTATCAGCTAATAAATTAATTTTATTTTATCACATCCACTTGTCACATCGTCATTGTTACAATATAAACCCAGCCTCATACAAACAACATTACTCCTTTTTACAGTTTAAAGCCAGAGCGCTAGTCACCCCGTATCTTTAATGGTTACTGCTCCAGCTCCACACACCTGGTATCTAGTTTTATATCCTCTTTGGTGGATTGCTCTGCCTCTTGATCTCTGATCCCCTAGTCCCCAATACTATTTGGTAGGTGGGATCCTCTAGTTTTTAATTCCATTAAAAGCTAAGAAATCTATTTCCGGGAACTGGAGATATCTGCAGTCAAGCAGGCTGTCCTCCCACCAGAAAATTATGGATAATAAGCCCACTCCACTATACACCCCTCCTCTGTATATTAAACATCCTCTACCACCCTGGAAGTTATGTATCAGGGCCCCTTCATTCAGCCAAATGCCCCCTTCTCCCACCCCATCTCCCACCATCTGTGCAGTAAAGGGGTAATTAGTGAAAATTACTGATCCAGGCCCTACATGCTGAGCTGTTGATATAATACCATACCTCCCAACTTTGGCCGGTTAGCAGGCGGGACACTGCTGCTGCGCGCCGCCGTAATTTTCGGGGCGTGGCCTAATTTTGGGGCGTGGCCTATACCCGCGGCTCCCCCGCGAGGCCACGCCCCCATTTTCACGCTATGGGGGCATGACCCAGAGGCTCTGTGAGCCTCTAGCCATGCCCCCAGCCCCCTGGCTGCGGGAATAGACGCTGTGCGCATGCGCACAGCGTTTATTCCCCGCTACTTAGCATCTGACGGGGAGACTCCCAACAGCCCCGCCACACCGCGGGACACTGCCGCCCGCGGGTGGGACAGCGGGACAGGCCCTGACAATCGGGACTGTCCCGATAAAATCGGGACTGTTGGGAGGTATGTAATACCCCTACCACCCGTGGGACATCAAAGCTTCCACTCATAGCACCACCCACCCCTACCGCTGGAGGATAGGTAGGGGCCCCAATATATTGCTATGCCCAGGGGTCTACACTGCTGTTATGTATTTATATGTTATGTATATATATGTGTATATTATTATTGTTTATATACATTTGATCTATCTATAATACTTTAACTGACCCGGCATATACTGGGTCACCTAAGTGTCCATCTCCATGCTTTGCTCCGCCCCTCTCTGGAAACCCCCTTCTGAAAATCCTGCGTTTGCTCCTGCTCACCATTACCAAACTTCCTCCCAGTGCCGGAAACGGACCTCCGTCACACTTGCGCCCAGGAAGTAGTCACCCTGTGCAGTACCATCACCACCATATTGCTTAAGGGCAAGAACAAATGTAATATGTTACATACCTGTAGGTATTGGCAAATTATTCACATGCATAAACATCACAAGAAGCACTGTAAACCCATGGTTTCATTCAGACCTGCATGGCAAAGGGTGTTTAATAAGAAAATCCACTTTGCCTCTTTCTGCAAAAGTAGCTTAGATCTATTCCCCGGCACATGATCTATCACCATATGTTTAAAAGCTGTGGGTGAGTGTCGTGCCTCTGCATAATGACGGGCTACTGGCTGATTGCTGGTCCCGGCCAGGATGGCAGCCCGAATCGCCATCCTATGATGTGCCATCCTGACCTTGAACTGGCAATCAGTTTTGCCCACATAACATTTTCCACATGGGCAGATTAATACATACACAACGAACATCGATGTGCAGCCCAAACGATGTATCTTGAAAGTTGTATCTATTGATTGTTTGGATGATAGGATCAGGCTACAGGGAGCCACACTACTCACTACGTTGTTTGTTAAGCCTACAGACCGGAATGTCTTACTGCCTCCATCCAGTTTTCATCCCATGTCTGTACATAAAGGGTCGCCCTTTTCCCAATTTTTACAAGTTAGGAGAATATGTAACAGTGATGATGAGGCAGAATATCAATTGGATCTTATGATGGAGAAATTTATCCAGAGAGGCTATGATCGGAGTGAGTTAATAAAAACCAAGCATAAGGTGATGCGGAGAACGAGAGATACTATCATTTGGCCCAATAGGTTTAATATCTCTAGTCAGTTGGCCAGATCTGCCCTCAAAAAACATTGGCCAATTGTGGCCACAGACCCAGCCCTCACCTCACTTAAACATAAAAAAGTTATGACCAGCTACTCTAATGGTACAAGTCTAGGTGACTTTGTGGTCCATCCGGATGTTACCGAGATGGGCAAAAGTAAATCAACAGCTTTTTGGGGAAGTGCAAAATTAGGCTGTTACAAATGTACAGGCTGTGTGACCTGTGGGTACATGCTGTCTGGCATGACCATCAAACATCCCTCTGAACCTAAAACTTTCAAGATACATCGTTTAGGCTGCACATCGATGTTCGTTGTGTATGTATCAATGTGCCCATGCGGAAAATATTATGTGGGCAAAGCTGATTGCCAGTTCAAGGTCAGGATGGCACAGCATAGGATGGCGATTCGGGCTGCCATCCTGGCCGGGACCAGCAATCAGCCAGTAACCAGTCATTATGCAGAGGCACGACACTCACCCACAGCTTTTAAACATATGGTGATAGATCATGTGCCCAGTGACGTAACTACAAATTTGGCTCCCCCCCGCCAAAAATGTTTGTTGCGCCCCCCGCGCCCTTCCCCTCCCTGTCAGCACTCCTGAGATTTTTTTTTTCTACAGAAAAAGAAAATACCCAACACTAGAACTGCTAGACCACTACTGATAGCAGTATGTTGACATTTTACCATATTGACATTATAACAGTGCTGGCCAGTGGCATAGGAACTATTGTATAAACCCCTGTCCATCCTGCAGTTCTATGTCCCCCCTGCACCATTCGGTCCCCCTGTCCCCCCTACACCACTGTATCATACACAAAAAAAATTACACATAAATCATAAAAAAATACCATAAACATTAGCTGCTGCTAAATATTGTCTAACCACTTACAGCAGGTGGGAGATGCAGGTACGGCAGGCACCGACGGGCATTGGGGCGGGCAGACAAGGGAGTGGAAGTCCCGTGCTAGCAGCCGTGGCTGGGACCCTGCAGGCTGCTGCTTCACACTCCATCGCCGCTGCAGCAGTCCAGCATGGCTCTTAGAGCTGGCAGCTGTGACAGTAGGAAGAAGTGCCGCGGCTGCTGGCGGGGAACTTTATCTGGCATGGGGTTACGCCACTGTGTGCTGCCACTGTCATGGCCACGCCCGCGCTGACTCGCCTGTGATAAGTGAGCGCACGGGCAGCAGCAGGCGGCGGTGGGCAGGCGGCCGTGGCACAAGCAGTCGCATACTGTGTAGTGTGTACGGCACCCGGCGCCCCCGCCCCCACTGAGTGTAGTGTGACAGACTCTCTGTCTGTCACACTCACTTGTCCAGCACCCGGCGCCCACGCAACCCCCGCTCCCCCAAGCAGCAGCGGGGGCTGCCTTACAGTATCTCCGCCACTGCATGTGCCGCCACTTATATATGGGGGGAATAGATCTAAGCTGCTTTTGCAGAAAGAGGCAAAGTGGATTTTCTTATTGAACACCCTTAGCCCTGCAGGTCTGAATGAAACCATGGGTTTACAGTGCTTCTTGTGATGTTTATGCATGTGAATAATTTGCCAATACCTATGTAACATATTACATTTGTTCTTGCCCTTAAGCAATATGGTGGTGATGGTACTGCACAGGGTGACTACTTCCTGGGCGCATGTGTGACGGAGGTCCGTTTCCGGCGCTGGGAGGAAGTTTGGTGATGGTGAGCACTACAAGAATGGTGCCCTGATGAAAATACGATAAAGTATTGAAACGCTGGCGTCCAAGGCGTCTGCTTCTGCCTGTTATTGACCGAGTGCCGCCGGGAACGGTATTATATTGGTGAGATAGTAGTTGTTGGTATCACTACAACGGAAGGCACCGGACCAGCTACTCGTTTTATGCAGTGAGTGCCGGACCAAACAGTGTGTATATATATATATATATATATATATTATATATATATATATATATATATATATATACAAACTGGTATCCCTCAGGCTTATGGCAGAGCCTCAGAGAAAAGAGCGGCACTCACGGATTTTTTTGAAGAAGGTTTTTATATCATCACGGTGCAATATACAATTGTCTCATATTAGCGACGTTTCAAGGCTGTGCGCCTTTTCTTCAGGAGAGACATAAAGTGCTGGTGTCTGGAGTGCTACGTCTACACCCGCAAAAGTCTCCCCACACCAGCACTTCCAGCACTTTATGGGCGGGATTCTCTAAAATCCGCAGCCCTCTTCGCCGGGCATCGCATTTCTAATGACCGCATATTCTCTAAAATATGCGGTCATTAACGCAAGGGACAGCTCTTGCGGTAAGAGCTGTCCCTTGCGATGCGGCGCCGTTGCTGGACTTCCGGGTCTATGACCCGGGAGTCCGTCTGCGCATGCGCAGACTGACGCGCCGGCCGCAGGGTATGCTGGGAGGGATCCGTGACGGATCCCTCACACACCGCTGCGGTAAGAAGCCCATAGGCTTCTGCAGGGAACCGCCAGCTTTTGCTGGCGATTCCCTCCGCAGCGGTGACACTGCGGAGGGAGGTTAGAGAATACAGAAATGCCCTATGTCTCTCCTGAAGAAAAGGCGCACAGCCTTGAAACGTCGCTAATATGAGACAATTGTATATTGCACCGTGATGATATAAAAACCTTCTTAAAAAAAAATCCGTGAGTGCCGCTCTTTTCTCCGAGGCTCTGCCATAAGCCTGAGGGATACCAGTTTGTACAAATGCAAGTGAAGGCACCACGGTGAACTATACCGTTTGTCCGGAGTGCCGAGCGTACTACAGTATATATATATATATATATATATATATATATATATATATATATATATATATATATATATATATATATATATATACTTTTGTTGGTGTGGCCGAGCACAGCTGCCCTGTTGCTGTTGCTGGTCGGGTGCCTCGTCAAGTAGTATGTAGACTTTTGCGGGTGTAGACGTAGCACTCCAGACACTTGTATAATCCAAATAGAAAAACCTTTATTGAGGACTAGCAACGTTTCAATACTTGACGATAATACGAAAGTATTGAAACGTTGCTAGTCCTCAATAAAGGTTTTTCTATTTGGATTATACAAGTGTCTGGAGTACTACGTCTACACCTGCAAAAGTCTCTATATATATATATATATATATATATATATATATATATATATATATATATATATATGTATATATATATATGTATATATATATATATATATATATATACATACAGGCACGGAGACAGGGCTCACCTGGAGCCGCCAGGCGGCTGACGTGGTAGGGGTTACAGCAGAGCACGGTGCGCTCGCCGCTCCTCCGGCAGTGCTCCTCGCAGTGAATAAGCCTCTTCAGCTCTGCAGCGTTGCGCAGGTCCGGCCAGCGGTACAGCTTACACAATAGCACCTGGGGGAGCAGCGCAAT
This sequence comes from Crinia signifera, assembly GCF_055691185.1. NCBI lineage: Eukaryota > Metazoa > Chordata > Amphibia > Anura > Myobatrachidae > Crinia > Crinia signifera. Next base: position 5,964,269 of record NC_139228.1, on the reverse strand, counting down.
AGACTTCCCGGACCTGGACTCCCACGGGATCCATATGCAGCCGCAGTCCCAGCGCCCTCTGCTCTCCACCGCCTCCGCCAGCCGCCACAGCTGCTCATCCTTCAGCTTCATGAAGAGCTGGTGTGCTGTGGAGCGGAGGGCATGCTGGTGGTCTTCGAGGCAGGGGGGCACCCCTCCCCCCTGACCCCGGCTTGGCGTTGTGCAGCGCTGTCTCCAAAGCTTCCTTATGGAGAGAGACCGCTGGGTGCGGAACATAAGTTGTAGGCGATCGCTCTTCAGGGCCCTTGCTTCGAGCAGGGGCCACAGGAACCTGGCACGAGGAAGAAGGGTGTTTAGTTGTGGAGATATTGGCGGATGATAAATGGGGCGCACACAGTCTGGGGCACCTACCCGATGAGTCAGATGTTCTGTAGGCGAGTTCCGGGAGCTGCCATGCTCAATGGCTGATCTCCATGGCCTGCACACAGGACACACACTGTCACATTGTGCCCACCACAGCGGGAATACGCAAACAATGCATTTACCAATGCCACTCTCTTAGGGAATAATGGGTGGACTTACAGGTAGGAGGAAATGGAGGGTGATGGGGGATTTACACGTAGGAGGGTGATGGGGGGGCTTACAAGTAGGAGGGTGATGGGGGGACTTACACGTAGGAGGGTGATGGGGGGACTTACACGTAGGAGGGTGATGGGGGGACTTACACGTAGGAGGGTGATGGGGGGACTTCCAAGTAGGAGGGTGATGGGGGGACTTACACATAGGAGGGTGATGGGGGACTTACACGTAGGAGGAGATGGTGGGTGATGGGGGGACTTACACGTAGGAGGAGATGGTGGGTGATGGGGGGACTTACACGTAGGAGGAGATGGTGGGTGATGGGGGGACTTACACGTAGGAGATGGAGGGTGATGGGGGGACTTACACGTAGGATGGTGATGGGGGACTTACACGTAGGAGGGTGATGGGGGGACTTACATGTAGTAGGAGATGGAGGGTGATGGGGGGACTTACACGTAGGAGATGGAGGGTGATGGGGGGACTTACAAGTAGGAGGGTGATGGGGGGACTTACACATAGGAGGGTGATGGGGGGACTTACACGTAGGAGGAGATGGTGGGTGATGGGGGGACTTACACGTAGGAGATGGAGGGTGATAGGGGAACTTACACGTAGGATGGTGATGGGGGACTTACAAGTAGGAGGGTGATGGTGGGACTTACACATAGGAGGGTGATGGGGGACTTACATGTAGGAGGAGATGGAGGGTGATGGGGGGACTTACATGTAGGAGATGGAGGGTGATGGGGGGGGACTTACACATAGGAGGGTGATGGGGGGACTTACACATAGGAGGGTGATGGGGGGACTTACACATAGGAGGTGATGGAAGGTGATGGGGGGACTTACAAATAAGAGGGTGATGGGGGAATTACATGTAGGAGGAGATGGAGGATGGTGGGGGTAGTTACAGTTAGAGGAGATGGAGGATGGTGGGGGTAGTTACAGTTAGAGGAGATGAAGGATGGTGGTGGTAGTTACAGTTAGAGGAAAACGAGGATGGTGGGGGTGGTTACAGTCAGAGGAGATGGAGGATGGTGGGGGTAGTTACAGTTAGAGGAGATGGGGGTAGTTACAGTTAGAGGAGATGGAGGATGATGGGGTAGTTACAGTTAGAGATGATGTAGGATGGTGGGGTAGTTACAGTTAGAGGAGATGGAGGATGGTGGGGGTAGTTACAGTTAGAGGAGATGGAGGATGGTGGGGGTAGTTACAGTTAGAGGAGATGGAGGATGATGGGGTAGTTACAGTTAGAGGAAATGGAGGATGGTGGGGGTAGTTACAGTTAAAGGAGATGAAGGATAGTGGGGGTAGTTACAGCTAGAGGAGATGGAGGATGGTGGTGGTAGATACAGTTAGAGGAGATGGAGGATGGTGGGGGTAGTTACAGTTAGAGGAGATGGAGGATGGTGGGGGTAGTTACAGTTAGAGGAAAACGAGGATGGTGGGGGTGGTTACAGTCAGAGGAGATGGAGGATGGTGGGGGTAGTTACAGTTAGAGGAGATGGGGGTAGTTACAGTTAGAGGAGATGGAGGATGATGGGGTAGTTACAGTTAGAGATGATGGAAGATGGTGGTGGTGGTTACAGTTAGAGGAGATGGAGGATGGTGGGGGTAGTTACAGTTAGAGGAGATGGAGGATGGTGGGGGTAGTTACAGTTAGAGGAGATGGAGGATGATGGGGTAGTTACAGTTAGAGGAGATGGAGGATGGTGGGGGTAGTTACAGTTAGAGGAGATGAAGGATGGTGCAGGTAGTTACAGCTAGAGGAGATGGAGGATGGTGGTGGTAGATACAGTTAGAGGAGATGGAGGATGGTGGGGGTAGTTACAGTTAGAGGAGATGGAGGATGGTGGGGGTAGTTACAGTTAGAGGAGATGAAGGATGGTGGTGGTAGTTACAGTTAGAGGAAAACGAGGATGGTGGAGGTGGTTACAGTCAGAGGAGATGGAGGATGGTGGGGGTAGTTACAGTTAGAAGAGATGGAGGATGGTGGGGGTAGTTAAAGTCAGAGGAGATGGAGGATTGGGGGGTAGTTACAGTTAGAGGAGATAGAGGATGGTGGAGGTAGTTACAGTCAGAGGAGATGGAGGATGGTGGGGGTAGTTACAGTTAGAGGAGATGGGGGTAGTTACAGTTAGAGGAGATGGAGGATGATGGGGTAGTTACAGTTAGAGATGATGGAGGATGGTGGTGGTAGTTACAGTTAGATACAGTCAGAGGAGATGGAGGATGGTGGGGGTAGTTACAGTTAGAGGAGATGGGGGTAGTTACAGTTAGAGGAGATGGAGGATGATGGGGTAGTTACAGTTAGAGATGATGGAGGATGGTGGTGGTAGTTACAGTTAGAGGAGATGGAGGATGGTGGGGGTAGTTACAGTTAGAGGAGATGGAGGATGGTGGTGGTAGATACAGGTAGAAGAGATGGAGGATGGTGGGGGTAGTTACAGTTAGAGGAGATGGAGGATGGTGGTGGTAGATACAGTTAGAGGAGATGGAGGATGGTGGGGTAGTTACAGTTAGAGGAGATGGAGGATGGTGGGGGGTAGTTACAGTTAGAGGAGATGGAGGATGGTGGGGGTAGTTACAGTTAGAGGAGATGGAGGATGGTGGTGGTAGATACAGGTAGAAGAGATGGAGGATGGTGGGGGTAGTTACAGTTAGAGGAGATGGAGGATGGTGGTGGTAGATACAGTTAGAGGAGATGGAGGATGGTGGGGGTAGTTACAGTTAGAGGAGATGGAGGATGGTGGGGGGTAGTTACAGTTAGAGAAGATGGAGGATGGTGGTGGTAGATACAGTTAGAGGAGATGGAGGATGGTGGGGGTAGTTAGAGGAGATGGAGGATGGTGGGGGTAGTTACAGTCTCCAGCTGCCCCCACCTCCACCTCCTGTACGCACTGTGTGCCCCATGTACCTGCACTGCCCCCACCTTTACCTCCCGCACACACTGATGATTTGGGTGTACCAGGCTGGCAAATGTGTAAGAAAATGAGCTGACGTGTTAGTGGGGTAATAAGTGGAGGGTACAAGCAGTAAAGCATACACACAACAACAAAAATGTCCACCAACCCTTCCCAAACCAGGTGCACAGAGCTTGTACCTCCAACCACCCAGAAAGAAGAAACCCCAAATCTGTAAGAGGTTACCGGGCACTGGCAGCGTCCTGTATCCCTCTGTGGCTGCTGAGTCCTGTGAGGACTTCAGCCGTACTGACATACACTGGGAGCAAGTCCCCTTCCTGTCCCCTCCCCACCGCCCACAGCCAGCCTAACCCAGGCACAGACTGCTTCGTCTCCTGTTATACATACAGAGCCGGCAGCGCCCCCCTGTTATACCTACAGAGAATGGTGACCCCCCCTAATATATATACAGAACTAGGTGAGAACCCCCCATTATACATACAGAGCCAGATGGACCCACCTGTTATACCTACAGAGAAAGGTGACACCCCCTGTTATACATACAGAGCCAGATGGACCCCCCCCCTCCCAGTTATACATACAGAGAGAAGTGACCCCCCTGTTATACATACAGTGCCAGGTGACACCCCCCTTGTTAAACATACAGAGCCAGGTGACCCCCCTGTTATACATATAGAGCCAGGTGACCCCTCTTGTTATACATACAGAGTCAGGTGACACCCCCCCCCCCCCCCCGTTATACATACAGAACCAGGTGATCCCCCTGTTATACATACAGGGCCAGGTGACCCCCCCTGTTATACATACAGAGCCAGGTGACACCCCCCCTCCCCTGTTATACATACAGAGCCAGGTGACCCCCCCCCCCCCCCCCCTTGTTATACATATAGAGCCAGGTGACCCCCCTGTTATACATACAGAGCCAGGAAACCGCTCCCTGTTATACATACAGAGCCAGGTGACCCCCCTTGTTATACATACAGAGCCAGGTGAGCCCCCTGTTATACATACAGAGCCATGTGACCCCCCCTGTTATACATACAGAGCCATGTGACCCCCCCTGTTATACATACAGAGCCATGTGACCCCCCCTGTTATACATACAGAGCCAGGTGACCCCCCTTGTTATACATACAGAGCCAGATGACCCGCCTGTTATACATACAGGACCAGGTGACCCCCCCTGTTATACGTACAGAGCCAGGTGACCCCCCCCCTGTTATACATACGGAGCCAGGTGACCCCCCCCCCCCCCTGTTATACATACAGAGCCAGGTACCCCCCCTGTTATACATACAGAGCCAGGTGACCCCCCCCCCCCCTCTGTTATATATACAGAGCCAGGTGACACCCCCCCTCCCCGTTATACATACAGAACCAGGTGATCCCCCTGTTATACATACAGGGCCAGGTGAACCCCCTGTTATACATACAGAGCCAGGTGACCCCCCCCCCCCCCAGTTATACATTCAGAGCCAGGTGACCCCCCCTGTTATACATACAGAGCCAGGTGACCCCCCCCTGTTATACATACAGAGCCAGGTACCCCCCCTGTTATACATACAGAGCCAGGTGACCCCCCCCCCCCTCTGTTATATATACAGAGCCAGGTGACACCCCCCCTCCCCGTTATACATACAGAACCAGGTGATCCCCCTGTTCTACATACAGGGCCAGGTGAACCCCCTGTTATACATACAGAGCCAGGTGACCCCCCCCCCCCTGTTATACATACAGAGCCAGGTACCCCCCCTGTTATACATACAGAGCCAGGTGACCCCCCCCCCTCTGTTATATATACAGAGCCAGGTGACACCCCCCCTCCCCGTTATACATACAGAACCAGGTGATCCCCCTGTTATACATACAGAGCCAGGTGAACCCCCTGTTATACATACACAGCTAGGTGACCCGCCCACCCTGTTATACATTCAGAGCCAGGTGACCCCCCCCCCCCTGTTCTACATACAGAGCCAGGTGACCCCCCTGTTATACATGCAGAGCCAGGTGACCCCCCCCCCCCTAATTATATATATATATACAGATCCAGGTGATACCCCCCCATTATACATACAGAGCCAGATGGACCCCCCCTGTTATACCTACAGAGAAAGATGACACCCCCCTGTTATACATACAGAGCCAAATGGACCCCCCCCCCCCCCGGTATACATACAGAGCCAGGTGACCCCCCTGTTATACATACAGAGAAAGGTGACCCCCTCTGTTATACATACAGAGCCAGATGACCCTTCCTATGATACATATAGAGCCAGGTGACCCCCCCCCCCCTGTTACCTGTTATACATACAGATACTGGTGACCCCCCCCCCCACCCCTATTATACATACAGAGCCAGGTGACCCCCCCCCCCATCTGTTATACATATAGAGCCAGGTGACCCCCCTGTTACCTGTTATACATACAGATCCAGGTGACCCCCGCCCCACCCCTATTATACATACAGAGCCAGGTGACCCCCCCCCCCTGTTATACATACAGAGCCAGGTGACCCCCCCCCCCTGTTATACATACAGAGCCAAGTGACCCCCCTGTTATACATACAGAGCCAGGTGACCCCCCCCCCCCCCCCCCCGTTATACATACAGAGCCAGGTGACCCATCCCCCCTGTTATACATACAGAGCCAAGTGACCCCCCTGCTATACATACAGAGCCAGTTGACCACCCCCCCCCCTGTTATACATACAGAGAAAGGTGACACCCCACTGTTATACATACAGAGCCAGGTGACCCCCCTGTTATACATACAGAGCCAGGTGACCCCCCCCCCCCCTGATATACAAAAAGAGCCAGGTGACCCCCCCTGTTATACATACAGAGCCAGATGGACCCCCCCCCCCTGTTATACATACAGAGCCAGGTGACCCCCCTGTTATACATACAGAGCCAGGTGACCCTTCCTGTTGTACATAAAGAGCCAGGTGACCCCTCCTGTTATACATACAGAGCCAGGTGACCCTTCCTGTTATACATACAGAGCCAGGTGACCCCCCCCATTGTACATACAGAGCCAGGTGACCCTTCCTGTTATACATACAGAGCCAGGTGACCCCCCCCCCCATTGTACATACAGAGCCAGGTGACCCTTCCTGTTATACATACAGAGCCAGGTGATCCCCCTGTTATACATACAGAGCCAGGTGACCCCTCCTGTTATACATACAGAGCCAGGTGCCCCCCCCCGCCCATGTTATACATACAGAGCCAGGTGACCCCCCCCCCCCAGTTGTACATACAGAGCCAGGTGAAACCCCTCCATGTTATACATACAGAGCCAGGTGACCCCCCCCTGTTATACATACAGAGCCAGGTGCCAAACACCCCCCCCCCCCCATGTTATACATACAGAGCCAGGTGACCCCTTCCCTCCTGTTATACATACAAAACCAGGTGCCCCCCCCCCCCTATTATACATACAGAGCCAGGTGATCCCCCAGTTATACATACAGAGCCATGTGACCCCCCCTGTTATACATACAGAGCCAGGTGACCCCCCTTGTTATACATACAGAGCCAGGTGACCCCCCCCCCCCCTGTTATACATACAGAGCCAGGTGACCCCCCCCCCCCTGTTATACATACAGAGCCAGGTGAACCCCACTGTTTTACATACAGAGCCAGGTGACCCCCCCCCCCCCTTGTTATACATACAGAGACAGGTGAACCCCCCTGTTATACACACAGAGCCAGGTGGCCCCCCTGTTATACATACAGAGCCAGGTGACCCCCCCCCCTGTTATACATACAGAGCCCGGTGACCCCTCCTGTTATACATACAGAGCCAGGTGACCCCCCCTGTTATACATACAGAGCCAGGTGACCCCCCTGTTATACATACAGAGCCAGGTGACCCCCCCCCCCCCCTGTTATACATACAGAGCCAGGTGACACCCCTGTTATACATACAGAGCCAGCTGCCCCCCCCCCCTGTTATACATACAGAGCCAGGTGACCCCCCCCCCCGTTATACATACAGAGCCAGGTGACCCCCCCCCCCCCCCCGTTATACATACAGAGCCAGGTGACCCCCCCCCCCCGTTATACATACAGAGCCAGGTGACACCCCTGTTATACATACAGAGCCAGCTGCCCCCCCCCCCCCCTGTTATACATACAGAGCCAGGTGACCCCCCCCCCCCTGTTATACATACAGAGCCAGGTGACCCCCCCCCCCCTGTTATACATACAGAGCCATGTGAACCCCCCTGTTATACATACAGAGCCAGGTGAACCCCCTGTTATACATACAGAGCCAGGTGACCCCCCCCCCCTGTTATACATACAGAGCCAGGTGACCCCCCCCCCTGTTATACTGTACATACAGAGCCAGGTGAACCCCCCCCCCCCCTGGTATACATGCAGAGCCAGGTGACCCCCCCTGTTATACATACAGAGCCAGGTGACACACCCCCCCCTGTTATACATACAGAGCCAGGTGACCCCTCCTGTTATACATACAGAGCCAGGTGACACCCCCCCCCCCTGTTATACATACAGAGCCAGGTGACACACCCCCCCCCCCCCGTTATACATACAGAGCCAGGTGAACCCCCCTGTTTCACATACAGAGCCAGGTGACCCCCCCCCCTGTTATACATACAGAGACAGGTGAAACCCCCACCCCCCTGATATACATACAAAGCCAGGTGACCCCCCCCCCCCCTGTTATACATACAGAGCCAGGTGACCCCCCCTGTTATACATACAGAGCTAAGTGACACCCCCCCCCCCCCCTGTTATACATACAGAGCCAGGTGTCCCCATCGCTCTGTCCCATCTACCCCCTGAAAGGTACATAGTGATATATCCTGCAGATTATTACATTACTGACCTCTCTAGTGATCTGCAGAACATCGCTCTGTCCCATCTCCCCCCTGACAGGTACATAGTGATATATCCTGCAGATTATTACATTACTGACCTCTCAAGTGATCTGCAGAACATCGCTCTGTCCCATCTACCCCCTGACAGGTACATAGTGATATATCCTGCAGATTATCCCATTACTGACCTCTCTAGTGACCTGCAGAACATCGCTCTGTCCCATCTACCCCCTGACAGGTACATAGTGATATATCCTGCAGATTATTACATTACTGACCTTTCTAGTGACCTGCAGAACAACGCTGTCCCCCTACCCCCTGACTGGTGCATAGTGATATATAATGCAGATTATTACATTACTGACCTCTATAGTAACCTGCAGAACATCGTTCTGTCCCATCTACCCCCTGACAGGTACATAGTGATATATCCTGCAGATTATTACATTACTGACCTCCCTAGTGATCTGCAGAACATCGCTCTGTCCCATCTACCCCCTGACAGGTACATAGTGATATATCCTGCAGATTATTACATTACTGACCTCCCTAGTGATCTGCAGAACATCGCTCTGTCCCATCTACCCCGACAGGTACATAGTGATATATCCTGCAGATTATTACATTACTGACCTCTCTAGTGCTCTGCAGAGCATCCCTCTGTCCCATCTACCCCCTGACAGGTACATAGTGATATATCCTGCAGATTATTACATTACTTACCTCTCTAGTGACCTGCAGAACATCGCTCTGTCCCATCTACCCCTGACAGGTACATAGTGATATTATATCCTGCAGACTATTACATTACTGACCTCCCTAGTGATCTGCAGAACATCGCTCTGTCCCATCTACCCCCTGACAGGTACATAGTGATATATCCTGCAGATTATTACATTACTGACCTCTCTAGTGACCTGCAGAACATCGCTCTGTCCCATCTACCCCCTGACAGGTACATAGTGATATATCCTGCAGATTATTACATTACTGACCTCCCTAGTGACCTGCAGAACATCGCTCTGTCCCACCTACCCCCTGACAGGTACATAGTGATATATCCTGCAGATTATTACATTACTGACCTCCCTAGTGACCTGCAGAACATCGCTCTGTCCCATCTACCCCCTGACAGGTACATAGTGATATATCCTGCAGATTATTACATTACTGACCTCCCTAGTGACTTGCAGAACATCGCTCTGTCCCATCTACCCCCTGACAGGTACTTAGTAAAATATCCTGCAGATTATTACATTACTGACCTCTCTAGTGATCTGCAGAACATCTCTCTGTCCCATCTACCCCCTGACAGGTACATAGTGATATATCCTGCAGATTATTACATTACTGACCTAGTGACCTGCAGAACATCGCTCTGTCCCATCTACCCCCTGACAGGTACATAGTGATATGTCCTGCAGATTATTACATTACTGACCTCTCTAGTGACCTGCAGAACATCGCTCTGTCCCATCTACCCCCTGACAGGTACATAGTGATATATCCTGCAGATTATTACATTACTGACCTTTCTAGTGACCTGCAGAACAACGCTCTGTCCCCCTACCCCCTGACTGGTGCATAGTGATATATCCTGCAGATTATTACATTACTGACCTCTCTAGTGACCTGCAGAACATCGCTCTGTCCCATCTACCCCCTGACAGGTACATAGTGATATATCCTGCAGATTATTACATTACTGACCTCCCTAGTGATCTGCAGAACATCGCTCTGTCCCATCTACCCCCTGACAGGTACATAGTTATATATCCTGCAGATTATTACATTACTGACCTCTCTAGTGCTCTGCAGAGCATCCCTCTGTCCCATCTACCCCCTGACAGGTACATAGTGATATATCCTGCAGATTATTACATTACTTACCTCTCTAGTGACCTGCAGAACATCGCTCTGTCCCATCTACCCCTGACAGGTACATAGTGATATTATATCCTGCAGACTATTACATTACTGACCTCCCTAGTGATCTGCAGAACATCGCTCTGTCCCATCTACCCCCTGACAGGTACATAGTGATATATCCTGCAGGTTATTACATTACTGACCCCTCTAGTGACCTGCAGAACATCGCTCTGTCCCATCTACCCCCTGACAGGTACATAGTGATATATCCTGCAGGCTATTACATTACTGACCTCTCTAGTTATCTGCAGAACATCGCTCTGTCCCATCTCCCCCCTGACAGGTACATAGTGATATATCTTGCAGATTATTACATTACTGACCTCTCTAGTGATCTGCAGAACATCGCTCTGTCCCATCTACCCCCTGACAGGTACATAGTGATATATCCTGCAGATTATTACATTACTGACCTCTCTAGTGACCTGCAGAACATCGCTCTGTCCCACCTACCCCCTGACAGGTACATAGTGATATATCCTTCAGGTTATTACATTACTGACCTCTCTAGTGACCTGCAGAACATCGCTCTGTCCTATCTACCCCCTGACAGGTACATAGTGATATATCCTGCAGATTATTACATTACTGACCTCCCTAGTGACCTGCAGAACATCGCTCTGTCCCACCTACCCCCTGACAGGTACATAGTGATATATCCTGCAGGTTATTACGTTACTGACCTCTCTAGTGACCTGCAGAACATCGCTCTGTCCCATCTACCCCCTGACAGGTACATAGTGATATATCCTGCAGATTATTACATTACTGACCTCCCTAGTGACCTGCAGAACATCGCTCTGTCCCATCTACCCCCTGACAGGTACATAGTGATATATCCTGCAGATTATTACATTACTGACCTCCCTAGTGACCTGCAGAACATCGCTCTGTCCCATCTACCCCCTGACAGGTACACAGTGATATATCCTGCAGATTATTACATTACTGACCTCCCTAGTGACCTGCAGAACATCGCTCTGTCCCATCTACCCCCTGACAGGTACACAGTGATATATCCTGCAGATTATTACATTACGGACCTCTCTAGTGACCTGCAGAACATCGCTCTGTCCCATCTACCCCCTGACAGGTACATAGTGATATATCCTGCAGATTATCAGATTATTACATTACTGACCTCCCTAGTGACCTGCAGAACATTGCTCTGTCCCATCTACCCCGACAGGTACACAGTGATATATCCTGCAGATTATTACATTAGTGACCTCCCTAGTGATCTGCAGAACATCGCTCTGTCCCATCTACCCCCTGACAGGTATATAGTGATACATCCTGCAGAGTATTACATTACTGACCTAGTGACCTGCAGAACATCGCTCTGTCCCATCTACCCCCTGACAGGTACACAGTGATATATCCTGCAGGTTATGACATTACTGACCTCCCTAGTGATCTGCAGAACATCACTCTGTCCCATCTACCCCCTGACAGGTACATAGTGATATGTCCTGCAGATTATTACATTACTGACCTCTCTAGTGACCTGCAGAACATCACTCTGTCCCATCTACCCCCTGACAGGTACATAGTGATATATCCTGCAGATTATTACATCACTGACCTCCCTAGTGATCTGCAGAACATCGCTCTGACCCATCTACTCCCTGATAGGTACATAGTGATATATCCTGCAGATTATTACATTACTGACCTAGTGACCTGCAGAACATCGCTCTTTCCCATCTACCCCCTGACAGGTACGTAGTGATATATCCTGCAGATTATTACATTACTGACCTCCCTAGTGATCTGCAGAACATCGCTCTGTCCCATCTACCCCGACAGGTACATAGTGATATATCCTGCAGATTATTACATTACTGACCTAGTGACCTGCAGAACATCACTCTGTCCCATCTACCCCCTGACAGGTACATAGTGATATGTCCTGCAGATTATTACATTACTGACCTCCCTAGTGATCTGCAGAACATCGCTCTGTCCCATCTACCCCCTGACAGGTACATAGTGATATATCCTGCAGATTATTACATTACTGACCTAGTGACCTGCAGAACATCGCTCTGCCCATCTACTCCCTGACAGGTACATAGTGATATATCCTGCATATTACATTACTGACATCTCTAGTGACCTGCAGAACATCGCTCTGTCCCATCTACCCCCTGACAGGTACATAGTGATATATCCTGCAGATTATTACATTACTGACATCTCTAGTGACCTGCAGAACATCGCTCTGTCCCATCTACCCCCTGACAGGTACATAGTGATTATTACATTCCTGAGAATGGGGGCTGTGTGACCCTGGGGCACAGTTGGTGGTTGCAGTGGTCCCTGCCACCCTCTGCCAGGCTGACTGCAGATAAGATCCTGCTCTCTCAGGGCTGGAGGAAGCGGCAGCAGTGAGGGCCCAGACAGGCTGGAGCTTAGGAAGGGGAAGCTCTGTATCAGACCATTATCTGAGACTTTCCAGCCGCTGACACAAATATCTCTCATTCCCCCCATGCTGTGTCCCCAGAACATGACGGACGCCTCTGGGGGGCGCAGGTCCTATATTGTCACTACCACCCACTGTGTCAGCACTACTGCACTAGTCTATAGATGACATCTGCACTAAATATAAATATATACATGTCAGAGGATCCTAAGAAAGACACTGTGTACCAGAGACTGTGCCATGTGCCAGGCTGTGTGTACCAGAGACTGTGCCATGTGCCAGGCTGTGTGTACCAGAGACTGTGTGCCATGTGCCAGGCTGTGTGTACCAGAGACTGTGCCATGTGCCAGGCTGTGTGTACCAGAGACTGTGCCATGTGCCAGGCTGTGTGTACCAGAGACTGTGCCATGTGCCAGGCTGTGTGTACCAGAGACTGTGCCATGTGCCAGGCTGTGTGTACCAGAGACTGTGTGCCATGGGCCAGGCTGTGTGTACCAGAGACTGTGTGCCATGGGCCAGGCTGTGTGTACCAGAGACTGTGCCATGTGCCAGGCTGTGTGTACCAGAGACTGTGCCATGTGCCAGGCTGTGTGTACCAGAGACTGTGCCATGTGCCAGGCTGTGTGTACCAAAGACTGTGTGCCATGTGCCAGGCTGTGTGTACCAGAGACTGTGTGCCATGGGCCAGGCTGTGTGTACCAGAGACTGTGTGCCATGGGCCAGGCTGTGTGTACCAGAGACTGTGTGCCATGGGCCAGGCTGTGTGTACCAGAGACTGTGTGCCATGTGCCAGGCTGTGTGTACCAGAGACTGTGTGCCATGTGCCAGGCTGTGTGTACCAGAGACTGTGTGCCATGCGCCGGGCTGTGTGTGACAGAGACTGTGTGCCATGCGCCGGGCTGTGTGTGCCAGAGACTGTGTGCCATGGGTCAGGCTGTGTGTGCCAGAGACTGTGTGCCATGCGTCAGGCTGTGTGTACCAGAGACTTTATATAAATATATACATGTCAGAGGATCCTATGAAAGATACTGTGTGTACTAGAGACTGTGTGCCATGTGCCAGGCTGTGTGTACCAGAGACTGTGTGCCATGTGCCAGGCTGTGTGTACCAGAGACTGTGTGCTATGAGCCAGGCCGTGTGTACCAGAGACTGTGTGCTATGTGCCAGGCTGTGTGCACCAGAGAATGTGTGCCAGGCTGTGTGTACCAGAGACTGTGCCATGTGCCAGGCTGTGTGTACCAGAGACTGTGCCATGTGCCAGGCTGTGTGTACCAGAGACTGTGTGCCATGGGCCAGGCTGTGTGTACCAGAGACTGTGCCATGGGCCAGGCTGTGTGTACCAGAGACTGTGCCATGTGCCAGGCTGTGTGTACCAGAGACTGTGCCATGTGCCAGGCTGTGTGTACCAAAGACTGTGTGCCATGTGCCAGGCTGTGTGTACCAGAGACTGTGTGCCATGGGCCAGGCTGTGTGTACCAGAGACTGTGTGCCATGGGCCAGGCTGTGTGTACCAGAGACTGTGTGCCATGGGCCAGGCTGTGTGTACCAGAGACTGTGTGCCATGGGCCAGGCTGTGTGTACCAGAGACTGTGTGCCATGTGCCAGGCTGTGTGTACCAGAGACTGTGTGCCATGTGCCAGGCTGTGTGTACCAGAGACTGTGTGCCATGCGCCGGGCTGTGTGTGACAGAGACTGTGTGCCATGCGCCGGGCTGTGTGTGCCAGAGACTGTGTGCCATGCGCCGGGCTGTGTGTGCCAGAGACTGTGTGCCATGGGTCAGGCTGTGTGTGCCAGAGACTGTGTGCCATGCGTCAGGCTGTGTGTACCAGAGACTTTATATAAATATATACATGTCAGAGGATCCTATGAAAGATACTGTGTGTACTAGAGACTGTGTGCCATGTGCCAGGCTGTGTGTACCAGAGACTGTGTGCCATGTGCCAGGCTGTGTGTACCAGAGACTGTGTGCTATGAGCCAGGCCGTGTGTACCAGAGACTGTGTGCTATGTGCCAGGCTGTGTGCACCAGAGACTGTGTGCAAGGCTGTGTGTACCAGAGACTATGTGCCATATGCAATGTGCCGGACTGTGTGTAACAGAGACTGCGTGCCATGGGCCAGGCTGTGTGTACCAGAGACTGTGTGTCATGGGCCAGGCTGTGTGTACCAGAGACTGTGTGCCATGTGCCAGGCTGTGTGTACCAGAGACTGTGTGCCATGGGCCAGGCTGTGTGTACCAGAGACTGTGTGCCATGTGCCAGGCTGTGTGTACCAGAGACTGTGTGCTATGTGCCAGGCTGTGTGTACCAGAGACTGTGTGCCAGGCTGTGTGTACCAGAGACTATGTGCCATATGCAATGTGCCGGACTGTGTGTAACAGAGACTGCGTGCCATGGGCCAGGCTGTGTGTACCAGAGACTGTGTGTCATGGGCCAGGCTGTGTGTACCAGAGACTGTGTGCCATGCGCAAGGCTGTGTGTACCAGAGACTTTATATAAATATATACATGTCAGAGGATCCTAAGAAAGATACTGTGTGTACCAGAGACTGTGTGCCATGTGCCATGCTGTGTGTAACAGAGACTGTGTGCCATGTGCTATGTGCCAGGCTGTGTGTACGAGAGACTGTGTGCCAGGCTGTGTGTACCAGAGACTATGTGCCATATGCAATGTGCCGGACTGTGTGTAACAGAGACTGTGTGCCATGTGCTATGTGCCAGGCTGTGTGTACGAGAGACTTTGTGCCAGGCTGTGTGTACCAGAGATTATGTGCCATATGCAATGTGCCGGACTGTGTGTAACAGAGACTGTGTGCCATGCGCCAGGCTGTGTGTACCAGAGACTGTGTGCCATGCGCCAGGCTGTGTGTACCAGAGACTTTATATAAATATATACATGTCAGAGGATCCTAAGAAAGATACTGTGTGTACCAGAGACTGTGTGCCATGTGCCAGGCTGTGTGTACCAGAGACTGTGTGCTATGAGCCAGGCCGTGTGTACCAGAGACTGTGTGCTATGTGCCAGGCTGTGTGCACCAGAGACTGTGTGCAAGGCTGTGTGTACCAGAGACTATGTGCCATATGCAATGTGCCGGACTGTGTGTAACAGAGACTGCGTGCCATGGGCCAGGCTGTGTGTACCAGAGACTGTGTGTCATGGGCCAGGCTGTGTGTACCAGAGACTGTGTGCCATGTGCCAGGCTGTGTGTACCAGAGACTGTGTGCCATGGGCCAGGCTGTGTGTACCAGAGACTGTGTGCCATGTGCCAGGCTGTGTGTACCAGAGACTGTGTGCTATGTGCCAGGCTGTGTGTACCAGAGACTGTGTGCCAGGCTGTGTGTACCAGAGACTATGTGCCATATGCAATGTGCCGGACTGTGTGTAACAGAGACTGCGTGCCATGGGCCAGGCTGTGTGTACCAGAGACTGTGTGTCATGGGCCAGGCTGTGTGTACCAGAGACTGTGTGCCATGCGCAAGGCTGTGTGTACCAGAGACTTTATATAAATATATACATGTCAGAGGATCCTAAGAAAGATACTGTGTGTACCAGAGACTGTGTGCCATGTGCCATGCTGTGTGTAACAGAGACTGTGTGCCATGTGCTATGTGCCAGGCTGTGTGTACGAGAGACTGTGTGCCAGGCTGTGTGTACCAGAGACTATGTGCCATATGCAATGTGCCGGACTGTGTGTAACAGAGACTGTGTGCCATGTGCTATGTGCCAGGCTGTGTGTACGAGAGACTTTGTGCCAGGCTGTGTGTACCAGAGATTATGTGCCATATGCAATGTGCCGGACTGTGTGTAACAGAGACTGTGTGCCATGCGCCAGGCTGTGTGTACCAGAGACTGTGTGCCATGCGCCAGGCTGTGTGTACCAGAGACTTTATATAAATATATACATGTCAGAGGATCCTAAGAAAGATACTGTGTGTACCAGAGACTGTGTGCCATGTGCCAGGCTGTGTGTAACAGAGACTGTGTGCCATGCTGTGTGTACCAGAGACTGTGTGCCATATGCAATGTGCCAGACTGTGTGTAACAGAGACTGTGTGCCATGTGCCAGGCTGTGTGTACCACAGACTATTTGCCATGTGCCAGACTGTGTGTACCAGAGACTGTGTGCCTTGTGCTAGGCTGTGTGTAGCAGAGACTGTGTGCCATGTGCCTGGCAGTGTGTACCAGAGACTGTGTGCCAGGCTGTGTGTACCAGAGACTGTGTGCCATGTGCCAGGCTGTGTGTACCAGAGACTGTGTGCCATGTGCCAGGCTGTGTGTACCAGAGACTGTGTGCCATGTGCCAGGCTGTGTGTACCAGAGACTGTGTGCCATGTGCCAGGCTGTGTGTACCCGAGACTGTGTGCCATGTGCCAGGCTGTGTGTACCAGAGACTGTGTGCCATGTGCCAGGCTGTGTGTACCAGTGACTGTGTACTGTGTGCCAGGCTGTGTTTACCTGAGATTGTGTGCCATGTACAGGCTGTGTGTACCAGAGACTGTGTGCCATGTGCTATGTGCCAGGCTGTGTGTACCAGTGACTGTGTGCCCAAGGCTTGGGGATAGATGGGTGCTGCAAGCACACGGCTCGGAGACAGATGGGTGATGCCAGCCCAAGGCTCGGTTATAGATGGGTGATGCCAGCAATTGACTCGGGGGAGAGATGGGTGATGCCAGCACATGGCTCGGGGGATAGATGGGTGATGTCAGCACATGGTTCGGGGGATAGATGGGTTATGACAGCACATGGCTCGGGGGATAGATAGGTGATAACAGCACATGGCTCAGGGGATAGATGGGTGATGCCAGCAAATGACTCGGGGGAGAGATGGGTGATGCCAGCCCACGGCTCGGTTATAGATGGGTGATGCCAGCAATTGACTCGGGGGAGAGATGGGTGATGCCAGCACATGGCTCGGGGGATAGATGGGTGATGTCAGCACATGGTTCGGGGGATAGATGGGTTATGCCAGCACATGGTTCGGGGGACAGATGGGTGATAACAGCACATGGCTCAGGGGATAGATGGGTGATGCCAGCAAATGACTCAGGGGAGAGATAGGCAATGCCAGCACATAGCTCGGGGGATAGATGGGTGATGTCAGCACATAGCTCGGGGGATAGATGGGTGATGCCAGCAAATGGCTCGGGGGATAGATGGGTGATGCCAGCACATGGCTCGGGGATAGATGGGTGATGCCAGCACATGGCATGAATCGGGGGATAGATGTGTGATGCCAGCACATGGCTCGGGGGATAGATGGGTGATGTCAGCACATGGCTCGGGGGATAGATGGGTGATGCCAGCACACGGCTCAGGGGAAAGAAGGGTGATAACAGCACACGGCTCGGGGGATAGATGGGTGATGCCAGCAAATGGCTCGGGGGATAGATGTGTGATGTCAGCACATGGCTCGGGGGATAGATGGGTGATGCCAGCACATGGCATGAATCGGGGGATAGATGGGTGATGCCAGCACACGGCTCGGGGGACAGATGGGTGATGTCAGCACACGGCTCGGGGGACAGATGGGTGATGCCAGCACATGGCTCCTGGATAGGTGGGTGATGCCAGCACATGGCTCGGGGGATAGATGGGTGATGCCAGCACATGACTCGGGAGATAGATATGTGATGCCAGCACATGGCTCGGGGGACAGATGGGTGATAACAGCACACGGCTCGGGGAATAGATGGGTGATGCCAGGACACGGCTCGGGGATAGATAGGTGATGCCAACACATTGCTTGGCGATAGTTGGGTGATAACAGCTCATGGCTCGGGGGATAGATGGGTGATGCCAACATATGGCTCGGGGATAGATGGGTGAGAAAAGCACCTGGCTAGGGCATAGGTGGGTGATGCCAGCACATGGCTCGGGGGAGAGATGGGTGATGCCAGCACACGGCTCGGGGGGATAGATGGTTGATAACAGCACCTGGCTCGGGGGATAGATGGGTGATGCCAGCACACGGCTCGGGCATAGGTGGGTGATGCCAGCACACGGCTCGGGCATAGGTGGGGGATGCCAGCACACGGCTCGGGGGATAGATGGGGAATTCCAGCACATGGCTCAGTGGACAGATGGTTGATAACAGCACATGGCTCGGGGAATAGATGGGTGATGCCAGCATACGACTCGGGGGATAGATGGGTGATAACAGCACATGGCTCCGGGGATAGATGGGTGATGCCAGCACATGGTTCGGGGGATAGATGGGTGATGCCAGCACATGGCTCCAGGGACAGATGGGTGATGCCAGCACATGGCATGAATTGGGGGATAGATGGGTGATGCTAGCACATGGCATGAATTGGGGGATAGCTGGGTGATGCCAGCACATGGCTCGGGGGATAGATGGGTGACGCCAGCACACGGCTCGGGGGATAGATAGGTGATGCCAGCACACTACTCGGGGAATAGCTGGGTGGTAACAGCACAGGACTCGGGGGATAGCTGGGTGATGCCAGCACATGGATTGGGGGATAGAAAGGTGATGCCAGCACACTGCTCGAGGAATAGCTGGGTGATGCCAGCACATGGCTCGGGGATAGCTGGGTGATGCCAGCACACAGCTCGGGGATAGCTGGGTGATGCCAGCACATGGCTCGGGGATAGCTGGGTGATGCCAGCACACAGCTCGGGGGATAGCTGGGTGATACCAGCACACAGCTCGGGGGATAGCTGGGCGATGGAAGCACTGATGACACCGGAGTCTCTGTACGTATTAATGTGCCATGCAGGGCTTGGGCCTTGCTGCACACGTGGGGTAGGGGCTGCACAGGCGCCAGCCTGATCTCCTTATCTCCTGGGGAAGTCTCACACTTAGTAAACATTACAGGGAAGGAAATGAGCAGATAGTGTTCTGTGCGCCGCAGCGTAACCCCTTGTGTGCCACATCACCATTGTGCTGCCAAGCGGGCACGTCTCCTCTCCTGTGCCGCAGTGTAACCCCTTGTGTGCCACATCACCATTATGCTGCCCAGCGGGCACGTCTCCTCTCCTGTGCCGCAGTGTAACCCCTTGTGTGTCACATCACCATTATGCTGCCCAGCGGGCACGTCTCCTCTCCTGTGCCGCAGTGTAACCCCTTGTGTGCCACATCACCATTATGCTGCCCAGCGGGCACGTCTCCTCTCCTGTGCCGCAGCGTAACCCCCTTGTGTGTCACATCACCATTGTGCTGCCAAGCGGGCACGTCTCCTCTCCTGTGCCGCAGTGTAACCCCTTGTGTGCCACATCACCATTGTGCTGCCCAGCAGGCACATCTCCTCTCCTGTGCCGCAGTGTAACCCCTTGTGTGCCACATCACCATTGTGCTGCCCAGCGGGCACGTCTCCTCTCCTGTGCCGCAGTGTAACCCCTTGTGTGCCACATCACCATTGTGCTGCCCAGTGGCACGTCTCCTCTCCTGTGCCGCACGCAGTGTACTGCTGACAGTCAGTAACATGCAAGCCACATTCTCGCCTGTCAGTAAGGAAGCTTCCCTCACACTAATACACACCCGAAGCGTGGCGAGCGCAGCGAACCCCGCGGATTACTTAACATGTATTCCACGTCCCCACGCTTCGGGCTCGAATTCCGCGTCCGCTCACCACGCTTCAGGCTCAGTGGCTCACTGCGCTCGCCACAATATATAAAATCAGCTCCACGCCGATGTGGATAGTGGGGGTATGAAAAGGTTGGAGGATGCGTACCGCCGCCCCTCGCGGCCTCGCTGCGCTCGCCACACTTCGGGTTGACGTTGATCATGGCGTTAACAATGGGGGGCATTTCACATAGTAATTACCCATCAGGGTGGGTATACAATTAAAAATGGGGTATGTGGGGCATTTAACATTGGTTCCAATGTAAAATCAGGTTGAATCGGTCGCATGTGATGCGACGCGACTGATTTTTCGGACCTGATGTCAAAATCAGGCGCCCAGATATTACACAAGTACCCAGTAATGTAATATCTGCAGGATATATCACTACGTGCCTGTCAGGGGGTAGATGGGACAGAGCGAAGTTCTGCAGATCACTAGGGAGGTCAGTAATGTAATAATCTGCAGGATATATCACTATGTACCTGTCGGGGGGGGGGGGTAGATGGGACAGAGCGATGTTCTGCAGATCACTAGGGAGGTCAGTAATGTAATAATCTGCAGGATATATCCCTATGTACCTGTCGGGGGTGTAGATGGGACAGAGCGATGTTCTGCAGGTCACTAGGGAGGTCAGTAATGTAATAATCTGCAGGATATATCACTATGTACCTGTCAGGGGGTAGATGGGACAGAGCGAAGTTCTGCAGATCACTAGGGAGGTCAGTAATGTAATAATCTGCAGGATATATCACTATGTACCTGTCGGGGGGGGGGTAGATGGGCAGAGCGATGTTCTGCAGATCACTAGGGAGGTCAGTATGTATTAACCTGCAGGATATATCACTGTGTACCTGTCAGGGGGTAGATGGGACAGAGCGATGTTCTGCAGGTCACTAGAGAGGTCAGTAATGTAATAATCTGCAGGATATATCACTATGTACCTGTCAGAGGGTAGATGGGCAGAGCGATGTTCTGCAGATCACTACATTTGGGACATGTAGCATATATATTATAATGCTAGGGGTAACTGGCTGTACCTGCCGCATACACCAGGGGTAACTGGCGGACTCTTGTCACTGCAGGAATGTGACAGCCCTGAGCAGCCAATCAGGCATCAGTCTGGCTCCTGTGAGCGCCAGGCTGCCGGCCCCTCGCTATGAAAGCTAGGAAATTCCTCTGGTATTTGGAGGTCTCTCTGGGCCCCGTCATATAGTGTGAGTGAGCACAACATCCTGTTCCCGGATCAGTCAGTCTGGGGACAGCGCTGTATTTAGCCTGTAATAAAAGTTACCCCACCCAGGAAGCCATTGTATCCCCCATCGTCTGTACATCTGACAGCTTGGTGGCGACTCTGGCATTGTCTGGGTGACAGTAGCAGCACAACGCCACATGTAACCGAATAAAGGCCTGATTCAGACCTGATTGCTGGGCTCCCCACCCAACGGTACACTGCAATACCGCCCCCAAACATCTGTGCCACCCTATACAGACACACTTCTGCCACCCCCGCAGACACACCTGTGCCACCCCCGCAGACACACTTCT
The DNA here is from genome assembly GCF_055691185.1 of Crinia signifera. Taxonomy (NCBI): domain Eukaryota; kingdom Metazoa; phylum Chordata; class Amphibia; order Anura; family Myobatrachidae; genus Crinia; species Crinia signifera. The sequence continues at coordinate 5,942,456 of NC_139228.1, read as the reverse complement.
GCCACAGCCGCAGACACACTTCTGCCACAGCCGCAGACACACCTGTGCCACCCCTGCAGACACACCTGTGCCACCCCTGCAAACACACCTGTGCCACCCCCGCAGACACACTTCTGCCACCGCCGCAGACACACCTGTGCCACCCCCGTAGACACACTTCTGCCACCCCTGCAGACACACCTGTGCCACCCCCGCAGACACACCTGTGCCACCCCCGCAGACACACTTCTGCCACCCCTGCAGACACACCTGTGCCACCCCCGCAGACACACCTGTGCCACCCCCGCAGACACACCTGTGCCACCGCCGCAGACACACCTGTGCCACCCCCGTAGACACACTTCTGCCACCGCCGCAGACACACCTGTGCCACCCCTGCAGACACACCTGTGCCACCCCCGCAGACACACTTCTGCCACCCCAGCAGACACACCTGTGCCACCCCCGCAGACACACCTGTGCCACCCCCGCAGACACACTTCTGCCACTGCCGCAGACACACCTGTGCCACCCCCGCAGACACACCTGTGCCACCCCCGCAGACACACCTGTGCCACCCCCGCAGACACACCTGTGCCACCCCCGCAGACACACCTGTGCCACCCCCGCAGACACACCTGTGCCACCCCCGCAGACACACTTCTGCCACCCCCGCAGACACACCTGTGCCACCACCGCAGACACACTTCTGCCACCGCCGCAGACACACCTGTGCCACCCCCGCAGACACACCTGTGCCACCCCTGCAGACACACCTGTGCCACCACCGCAGACACACTTCTGCCACCGCCGCAGACACACCTGTGCCACCCCCGCAGACACACCTGTGCCACCCCGCAGAAACTTACTCCTGTATCCCCCACAGACACTCACTCCTATGCCATCTAGGGACGGCCATCGACCATCGATGATTTGAAATCATTGATGGTTCATGGCCAATGTCGAATACTTTTGCCATCGATGGGGGAGCACCAGATGGTTTCCCTCCATCTATGGAACAGCAAAACGACATTTTGCTTTTTCTTTTTTTAAATACCGGGACACTGAGCATAGCTCCACCCCCGAAGCCCCGCCCCCGTGTTTTGATTAGCCCACAGACCAATCAATCAAACAAATTGGATGACCATCGATATGAAAAAATATTGATGGTCAGCCATTGCATAATTTAGCACTATCGATGGCCAGTTACAGAATTGCCATCGATGGAAACCATCGATGGCAATGATTGCCATCCATAGTGCCACCCACTCCTGTGCCACCCTCGCAGCCAAACCTGTGGTGCCACCCCCCCCCACAGGCACTTACTCCTTTCTATATTGTGCTGGACACATGAAGAAGTGACATGTGAGGGATATATAGCGCTGGCCACATTAAGGGACCTGTGAGGAATATACATCACTGGACACAGGAAGAAGGGAGCTGTGAGGGGTATAGCGCTGGACACAGGAAGAGACCTGTGAGGGGTATATAGCGCTGGACACAGGAAGAGACCTGTGAGGGGTATATAGCGCTGGACACAGGAAGAGACCTGTGAGGTGTATATAGTGCTGGACACAGGAAGAGACCTGTGAGGGATATATAGCGCTGGACACAGGAAAAGACCTGTGAAGGTCTGGACACATGAAGAAGAGACCTGTGAGGGGTATATAGCACTGGACACATGAAGAAGAGACCTGTGAGGGATATATAGCGCTGGACACATGAAGATACCTGTGAGGGGTATACAGAGCTGGACACAGGAAGGGACCTGTGAGCTGTATATAGTGCTGGACACATAAAGAGGAGACCTGTGAGGGGTATATAGCGCTGGACACAGAAAGGAGAGACCTGTGAGGGGTATATAGTGCTGGACACATGAAGAGACCTGTGAAGGGTATATAGTGCTGGACACATGAAGAAGAGACATATGAGGGGTATATAGCACTGGACACATGAAGAGACCTTTTAGGGGTATATAACGCTGGACACATAAAGAGGAGACCTGTGAGGGGTATATAGCGCTTGACACATGAAGAAGAGACATGTGAGGGGTATATAGCGCTGGACACATGAAGAAGAGACATATGAGGGGTATATAGCGCTAGATACATGAAGAAGAGGCCTGTGAGGAATATAGTGCTGGACACAGGAAGAGACCTTTGAAGGGTATACAGTGCTGGACACCGGAAGAAGAGACCTGTGAGGGGTGTATACCACTGGACACAGGAAAAAGAGACATGTGAGGGGTACATAGTGCTGGACACATGGAGAAGAGACATGTCAGGGGTATATAGCACTGGACACATGAAGGAGAGACATGTGAGGGGTATATAGCGCTGGACACATGAAGAAGAGACCTGCGAGGGGTATATAGCACTGGACACATGAAGAGACCTGTGAGGAATATATACTGCTGGACACAAAAAGAGACCTGTGAGGGGTATATAGCGCTGGACACAGGAAGGAGAGACCTGTGAGGGGTATATCGCGCTGGATACATGATGAAGAGACCTGTGAGGGGTATATAGCGCTGGACACAGGGAGAGACCTGTGAGGGGTATATAGCGCTGGACACAGGAAGAGACCTGTGAGGGGTATATAGTGCTGGACACAGGAAGAGACCTGTGAGGGATATATAGCGCTGGACACAGGAAAAGACCTGTGAGGGTCTGGACACATGAAGAAGAGACCTGTGAGGGGTATATAGCACTGGACACATGAAGAAGAGACCTGTGAGGGATATATAGCGCTGGACACATGAAGATACCTGTGAGGGGTATACAGAGCTGGACACAGGAAGGGACCTGTGAGCTGTATATAGTGCTGGACACATAAAGAGGAGACCTGTGAGGGGTATATAGCGCTGGACACAGAAAGGAGAGACCTGTGAGGGGTATATAGTGCTGGACACATGAAGAGACCTGTGAAGGGTATATAGTGCTGGACACATGAAGAAGAGACATATGAGGGGTATATAGCACTGGACACATGAAGAGACCTTTTAGGAGTATATAACGCTGGACACATAAAGAGGAGACCTGTGAGGGGTATATAGCGCTGGACACATGAAGAAGAGACATGTGAGGGGTATATAGCGCTGGACACATGAAGAAGAGACATATGAGGGGTATATAGCGCTGGATACATGAAGAAGAGGCCTGTGAGGAATATAGTGCTGGACACAGGAAGAGACCTTTGAAGGGTATACAGTGCTGGACACCGGAAGAAGCGACCTGTGAGGGGTGTATACCACTGGACACAGGAAAAAGAGACATGTGAGGGGTACATAGTGCTGGACACATGGAGAAGAGACATGTCAGGGGTATATAGCACTGGACACATGAAGGAGAGACATGTGAGGGGTATATAGCGCTGGACACATGAAGAAGAGACCTGCGAGGGGTATATAGCACTGGACACATGAAGAGACCTGTGATGAATATATACTGCTGGACACAAAAAGAGACCTGTGAGGGGTATATAGCGCTGGACACAGGAAGGAGAGACCTGTGAGGGGTATATCGCGCTGGACACGAGTCGAAATGTGAGGGGTATATAGTGCTGGACACAGGAAGAGACCTGTGAGGGGTATATAGCGCTGGACACGAGTCGAAATGTGAGGGGTATATAGTGCTGGACACACGAAGAGGAGACCTGTGAGGGCTATATAGCGCTGGACACATGAAGAAGGGACATGTGAGGGGTATATAGCACTGGACACATGAAGAGACCTGTGAGGGGTATATAATGCTGGACACATGAAGAGACCTGTGAGGGTTATATAACGCTGGACACATGAAGAGACCTGTGAGGGGTATATAACACTGGACACATGAAGAGACCTGTGAGGAATATATACTGCTGGACACAAAAAGAGACCTGTGAGGGGTATATACCGCTGGACACAGGAAGGAGAGACCTGTGAGGGGTATATAGTGCTGGATACATGATGAAGAGACCTGTGAGGGTTATATAGCGCTGGACACAGGAAGGAGAGACCTGTGAGGGGTATATAGTGCTGGACACATGAAGAGACCTGTGAAGGGTATATAGTGCTGGACACATGAAGAAGAGACATATGAGGGGTATATAGCACTGGACACATGAAGAGACCTTTTAGGGGTATATAACGCTGGACACATAAAGAGGAGACCTGTGAGGGGTACATAGTGCTGGACACATGGAGAAGAGACATGTCAGGGGTATATAGCACTGGACACATGAAGGAGAGACATGTGAGGAGTATATAGCGCTGGACACATGAAGAAGAGACCTGTGAGGGGTATATAGCACTGGACACATGAAGAGACCTGTGAGGAATATATACTGCTGGACACAAAAAGAGACCTGTGAGGGGTATATAGCGCTGGACACAGGAAGGAGAGACCTGTGAGGGGTATATAGCACTGGATACATGATGAAGAGACCTGTGAGGGGTATATAGCGCTGGACACAAGGACAGACCTGTGAGGGGTATATAGCCCTGGACACAGGGAGAGACCTGTGAGGGGTATATAGCGCTGGACACAGGGAGAGACCTGTGAGGGGTATATAGCGCTGGACACAGGAAGAAGAGACATGTGAGGGGTATATAGACACGAAGAGGAGACCTGTGAGGGCTATATAGCGCTGGACACATGAAGAAGAGACATGTGAGGGGTATATAGCACTGGACACATGAAGAGACCTGTGAGGGGTATATAATGCTGGACACATGAAGAGACCTGTGAGGGGTATATAACGCTGGACACATGAAGAGACCTGTGAGGGGTATATAGCACTGGGCACATGAAGAGACCTGTGAGGGGTATATAATGCTGGACACATGAAGAGACCTGTGAGGGGTATATAGTGCTGGACACATGAAGAAACCTGTGAGGGGTATATAACGCTGGACAGATGAAGAGACCTGTGAGGGGTATATAATGCTGGACACATGAAGAAGAGACATGTGAGGGTTATATAGCACTGGACACAAGAAGAGACCCATGAGGGGTATATAGCACTGGACACATGAAGAAGAGACATGAGAGGGGTATATACCGCTGGACACATGAAGAAGAGACCTGTGAGGGGTATATAGTGCTGGACACAGGAAAAAAGAGACATGTGAGGGGTATATAGCACTAGACACATGGAGAAGGGACATGTCAGGGGTATATAGCGCTGGACACAGGAAGAGAAGACCTGCAAGGAGTATATAGCGCTGGACACATGAAGGAGAGACATGTGAGGGGTATATAGCGCTGGACACAGGAAGGAGATCTGTGAGGGGTATATAGCGCTGGATACATGATGAAGAGACCTGTGAGGGGTATATAGCGCTGGACACAGGGAGAGACCTGTGAGGGGTATATAGCGCTGGACACAGGGAGAGACCTGTGAGGGGTATATAGCACTGGACACAGGAAGAGACCTGTGAGGGGTATATAGCGCTGGACACAGGGAGAGACCTGTGAGGGGTATATAGCGCTGGACACAGGAAGAAGAGACATGTGAGGGGTATATAGTGCTGGACACACGAAGAGGAGACCTGTGAGGGCTATATAGCGCTGGACACATGAAGAAGAGACATGTGAAGGGTATATAGCACTGGACACATGAAGAGACCTGTGAGGGGTATATAACGCCGCTGGACACATGAAGAAGAGATCTGTGAGGGGTATATAATGCTGGACACATGAAGAGATCTGTGAGGGGTATATAACACTGGACACATGAAGAGACCTGTGAGGGCTATATAGCGCTGGACACATGAAGAAGAGACCTGTGAGGGGTATATAATGCTGGACACATGAAGAGACCTGTGAGGGGTATATAACGCTGGACACATGAAGAGACCTGTGAGGGGTATATAACGCTGGACACATGAAGAAGAGACATGTGAGGGTTATATAGCACTGGACACAAGAAGAGACCCATGAGGGGTATATAGCACTGGACACATGAAGAAGAGACATGAGAGGGGTATATACCGCTGGACACATGAAGAAGAGACCTGTGAGGGGTATATAGCACTAGACACATGGAGAAGGGACATGTCAGGGGTATATAGCGCTGGACACAGGAAGAGAAGACCTGCAAGGAGTATATAGCGCTGGACACATGAAGGAGAGACATGTGAGGGGTATATAGCGCTGGACACATGAAAAGGAGACCTGCAAGGAGTATATAGCGCTGGACACATGAAGGAGAGACATGTGAGGGGTATATAGCACTGGACACATGAAGAAGAGGCCTGTGAGGAATATATACTGCTGGACACAGGAAGAGACCTGTGAGTGGTATAGAGTGCTGGACACAGGAAGAGACGTGTGAGGGGTATATAGCGCTGGAAACAAGAAGGAGAGACCTGTGAGGGGTATATAGCACTGGATACACGATGAAGAGACCTGTGAGGGGTATATAGCGCTGGATACACGATGAAGAGACCTGTGAGGGGTATATAGCACTGGACACATGAGGAAAAGACTTGTGAGGGGTATATATATAGGTCTGGACACATGAAGAGACATGTGAGGGGTATAAAGTGCTGGACACATGAGGAGACCTGTGAGGAGTATATAGTGCCGGACACATGAAGAGACCTATGAGGAGTACATAGTGCTGGACACAAGGGACACTGCAGTGCTGGATACTGCCCCCTAGTGGCACGTCCTCATTCTGCTGGATACATATCTCCTTACAAGGGACACTGCAGTGCTGGATGCTGCCCCCTAGTGGCACGTCCTCATATTGCTAGATACATATCACCTTACAAGGGACGCAGCAGATGTTGTAATAGTGTAATCACTTACCACATTACCCTGGGCAACAGCCTCCGAGCTTCATCAGTATCCACCGTCTCTTGAATTCTGTTATATACCCTGTAAGCGAGGTGATTACATCATCTCCCCCGTCCAACAGAACCCACAAATAAAGGTACTGATCTTATATCTACACCCCTCCCCCCCAATACCTCCCAACATAACCCTCTACAGGAGGACACAATGCTCTATGGCAGGACTTCCCTCTGCCTGTATGATTAATAGCACCTGTGCTGACACCTATCTTACCAATTACCCTGTGCAGCACAGGTGCTGGTAATCATACACCCAGAGGGAGGCCCAGGAGATGAGCATTGTGTCCTCCTGGAGAGGGTCATGTTGGGAGGTATGTGACTGTATATAGGACACAATGCTCTATGGCAGGACTTCCCTCTGAGTGTATGATTACCAGCACCTGTGCTGACACCTGTCTTACCAATTACCCTGTGCAGCACAGGTGCTGGTAATCATACACCCAGAAGGAGGCCCAGGAGCTGAGCATTGTGTCCTCCTGGAGAGGGTCATGTTGGGAGGTATGGGTGTGTGTGTGTGTGTGACTGTATATAGGACACAATGCTCTATGGCAGGACTTCCCTCTGAGTGTATGATTACCAGCACCTGTGCTGACACCTGTCTTACCAATTACCCTGTGCAGCACAGGTGCTGGTAATCATACACCCAGAAGGAGGCCCAGGAGCTGAGCATTGTGTCCTCCTGGAGAGGGTCATGTTGGGAGGTATGGGTGTGTGTGTGTGACTGTATACAGGACACAATGCTCTATGGCAGGACTTCCCTCTGACTGTATGATTACCAGCACCTGTGCTGACACCTGTCTTACCAATTACCCTGTGCAGCACAGGTGCTGGTAATCATACACTCAGAGGGAGGCCCAGGAGCTGAGCATTGAGTCCTCCTGGAGAGGGTCATGTTGTTGGGAGGTATGGGGGGTGTGTGTGTGACTGTATATTGGACACAATGCTCTATGGCAGGACTTCCCTCTGACTGTATGATTACCAGCACCTGTGCTGACACCTGTCTTACCAATTACCCTGTGCAGCACAGGTGCTGGTAATCATACACTCAGAGGGAGGCCCAGGAGCTGAGCATTGTGTCCTCCTGGAGGGGGTCATGTTGGGAGGTATGGGGGGTATGTGACTGTATATAGGACACAATGCTCTATGGCAGGACTTCCCTCTGCCTGTATGATTACCAGCACCTGTGCTGACACCGTGTCTTACCAATTACCCTGTGCAGTACAGGTGCTGGTAATCATACACCCAGAGGGAGGCCCAGGAGCTGAGCATTGTGTCCTCCTGGAAAGGGTCATGTTGGTAGGTATGAGGTGTGTGTGACTGTATATTGGACACAATGCTCTATGGCAGGACTTCCCTCTGACTGTATGATTACCAGCACCTGTGCTGACACCTGTCTTACCAATTACCCTGTGCAGCACAGGTGCTGGTAATCATACACCCAGAGGGAGGTCCAGGAGCTGAGCATTGTGTCCTCCTGGAGAGGGTCATGTTGGGAGGTATGAGGTGTGTGTGACTGTATATAGGACACAATGCTCTATGGCAGGACTTCCCTCTGACTGTATGATTACCAGCACCTGTGCTGACACCTGTCTTACCAATTACCCTGTGCAGTACAGGTGCTGGCAATCATACAGTAAAGGCCCCCATACACTAGTGAGATTAGGTCTGATTTGACCGTTCTGTACTATGCGATGCGCGCTCCCGCGCATCACATAGTACGGTACAAAAAGTATGTGCTGCACATACTTCTTGTACTAGCTATACATCGGATCGCAGTGCATGCACACTGCATGCACTAGGGATGCGATCCGATCCGATGTGTACTATTTAAGTCCCAAATGGATCCGTGTATGGGCTGCTTAAATCTCATGTGTTTGACATCCCATCTGACCCGATGTGCAGTCCTATGGGCATCGGATCGGAGTTGGAGGGATGCAGAGAGCTGGGCAAATAAAAAACATACAAATGAATGGGCGCTTAAATGGGAGGCCACTGATTGGCTGAGAGCTCTCAACCAAGCAGTGGCTTCCTATTAATTTGTATGGTTTTTTTTGCAGCTCGGCTCCTGGGTCCACCTGTCCCCGATATCTCCCACCCGGCTCCCTCCGCTTGCAGATCCCCGGGAGTTGCCTGTGATAAATCGCATGCCATTTATCACACGCAAAACTTGGCACATCAAGTGCCCTATGGTGTGTGAGCCCTCCCTCCCCCGGGGAGCTGCTGGGTAATCAGGTCCGACTTGTCATTCGGATTTGTGTCCCTCTTGGGTGTACCACTATGAGATTACTGAGAGCTCACTATTCATTGTCATGTGACCTGCCACGGCTCCAGTCACATGGTCATCCAATTCAGCAAGGGATTGTGGGCCTATTTATCACACTGCCATAATCTATCACATGCAGGCTCATTATATGAGGTGTATGCCAAATCTGACAGGACACACACTCAGATCTTCATTTAGAATATGTTTTATTCTCCTAGCAAACTTATCCCTCCAACTATTTAAAGGTTGCATAGTGACATTTTTATTTTTAGTGCAGTGGTTACCATTACCACCCCCAGCGCTGAGGTCTTAAGGCAGTGATGGCTAACCTTGACACTCCAGCTGTTGTTGAACTACACATCCCAGCATGCCTTGCATCAGTTTTACTATTTGGCCATGCTAAAACTGATGCAGGGCATGCTGGGATGTGTAGTTGAAAAACAGCTCCATCACTGTCTTAAGGTGTCCATACGCTCCCGCAAACATCACATCGCACAGCTCAAAAAAGGGATTTTTGTAAGAACTTAACATTCAAATCCCTTTCTCTGAGTCTATCCTGGTGACGCAGCTAACCATGGGATGTAGGAGGGTCCACAGGAGCAAGGCACCTATGCGAACTTCTTTGAGATGCAGGCTCCTCCCTTCTGCATCCCAGCATTCCTCAGTACAACTTCCAGAGCACACTAGGATACATTACTCAGCACAACGCCTGAACATATTAATATGCACAATCAATATAATCAAATAACTTTGCAGACCTGCAGTTCTCACCACTGCTCGCCCAAATGAAGCGTCCTCTAAAGCGAACTCGTGGAACCTGTACAATTTGGTAAAGGTGTGAACAGAGGACCAAGTGGCAGCCCTGCATAACTACTCCGCTGTAGCCCCATGACGCACAGCCGAAGAGGAAGCAACTGACCTGGTGGTACGGGCATTTACCCTGGAGGGATTCGGTCTGCCTACCTTAGTGTATGCAAAGGCAATCACCGACCTTAACCTAGCAATTGTCTGCTTAGAAGCAGGGCACCCTCTTTTATGCACGTCATATAGTACCAATATCAAATCAGTTTTGCGAGAATCCTTTACTTTGTCCACATAAATGCGCAGAGAGCGAACCACGTCCAATTTCTTCAGTTTGTCCCTATTTCTCGCCTCCGCTGGAGGACAAAACACCGGGAGCACAATCTCCTGGTTTAAATGGAAATTTGATACTACCTTAGCTAGAGACTTTGGCACTGGTCTAAGAACAGCCCTGTCATCATGGAAAACCAGAAAAGGGGACTTGCAAAACAAGGCCCCCAATTCCGAAACCCGCCTCGCCGAGGCTATAGCCAACAGAAATGTATGTTTCCAAAAAAGATATTTAAGATTAGCCGACCTTAAAGGCTCAAATGGAGGTTTCTGTAGAACCGACAATACCAGAGACAGGTCCGAAGGCGCCACCGGCTGCCTATATGGGGGTTTAAGTCTCATAACTCCCTGTAAGAAGGTCTGTACTTCTGGCACCAGAGCCACTCTTTTCTGAAAGAATATGGATAAAACAGACAGCTGTACCTTTAAAGACTGCAGGCTCAGCCCTGCCGCAAACCCATCCTGGAGGAACTCCAAGAGTCCAGCGACCTTGAACCTAGAGGTGTGAACCTTCTGACGTTTACACCTTGAAAAAGCTGCTGAGAGCGGCGAAACGTGTAGGTGCGCCCCTGGATGACCTGATGACCTGATCACCCCTCAAAACTTGACACTAACGGTCTTTTATTCATTGGATTCCACACCTTTCATCAGGAGAATTCTACTCCCAGAGAATCTTTTTTCCACCATTCCAAACATCTCAGTGAGTGGAACACTTGGGATACCCATATCCCCACCCGAGGCTTCGGTTCATCTGGAGGCACGCCACCCCCTTAACAAGCCCGGTTGGGTCCATAGAGGTCCAGTGTTCCACATTACCATCCTTGGTACCATCCACCACGGTTTACAAAATCTGCATCACAAAGTGAACTGGCCCCTCACTTTGCTACAAATCCCACAGGAAAAAATCGACATCTCCAGGTGTTTACTCACTCATCCAATCCTACAACAATTCTGAAAATTTAAGACCATCCAATCGGACTGAACTTTCCTTTATCGTCTGAGGGTGACTATTATGATCAGTGTCATTTTTTATCAATTTTTACTGTTGTTTTATTTTGCTATATATTTTTTATTCTTATGTGAAAAGTTATAATAAATTGTCTAACCTTTTTTACCACACACCTGACTTATATGTTTATGTCTATGCATTTTCTGATCTACCCTTTGTAAATTATTCATCTCACTATAATCTAGCGCAGTCAACCACCCCCTTTTCTGTCTTCCATTGTATTGGGGTCGACTTCCCCCTTTTTTAGACTGCTGCTGCACTTAGCCAATCCACTCATACATAGCGCCTTTTTTGTGGATATTCGTATCCTTTTTTTTCTTCTGACGTTTACACCACCTGATATAAATTTGCGGTACTTGTGAGTTATCCGGGCGCCCGATGTGGTCATCGCATGCCATTATAATAAGCATACGATGCGACGCGATTTTCCATCGCGTCGTATCTCGTCGCATCGTATGCTTATTGTATGGTATACAATGGGATGCGATGCGACGCGACGCGATGTTTACACTTCCCGCCCATTTTTAAACCCGCCCTCTGGCACATCTGGCAGAATATCAGTGTGAGGTAGTTTCCAGAGGAGAGAGCAAGTGTTTTACAGAGAGAGATATTGATTTACAGCGTTCTTGTATATTTGTGAGGTGAATTTTTGGACATTTACCCCAATATTGCCCCATTTGGCCCCTTACACCTGCCCCATTTCGGCCCTTACACCATTATTGCCAAAATGGCTTTGGTTGATGGCATCTTCAGCCTCCCAAAAACTGAGGAAGAGACAGTCGTATTCCTGCAGGAGAAAGGGCTGCTCCCATTGACTGCCACATGCCCAAATGGCCACCCTATGCGCCTGTCCCTGACAGAGCGCAAATGGCGCTGCTATATTAAAAGTTGCAGCAAAAAACAGAGTCTGCGGGCCTCCCTATTCTATCCTGGGTGCAGGCTCCCATTCATGACTATCCTGCGCTTCATCTGGTGCTGGTGCGATGAACTGACGTCAATCGAGTTCTGTGCTAAGAATTTAAAACTATGCAATAAAAGCACCATTTTCTATAACGCCTTGATGCGGGAGGCATGCCAATGTGACTTAATGGCACAGCCTCAACGGCAGATTGGAGGCCCAGGGCAAATGGTGGAGGTTGACGAAACCCTGCTTGTAAAGCGCAAGGCCAATGTTGGCAGAGTACTCCCACAGCAGTGGGTGTTCGGAGGAGTGTGCCGGGAGACAGGGGACTGTTTCATGGTCGCAGTTCCCAAGCGAGATGCACCCACTCTCCTCGGTGCAATTGTGGAGCACGTGGCACCTGGCAGCACCATCGTCAGTGATTGCTGGCGCGCCTACCAAACTAGTGAACTGGAGCGGGCTGGTTACAGCCACTTGCGGGTAAATCATCGCTTTAATTTCGTCGACCCAGAGACTGGTGCACACACCCAGAACATTGAGAGACTATGGGGTTGTGCAAAATGGCGCAACAAACGCCAGCGGGGCACAGCCCGCCATCATCTAGATTCGTACATGCAGGAGTTCGTGTGGCGAAAGTGCCTGGCGGGAGACAACGCATTTGAGCGCATTCTGCATGCGCTCACGTTACTTGATAAATCATGATGTTGATTGATTATTGTGTGCTTTGTGATTGTTTGTTATTCTAATTTATTTCATTCATATGTTAATTACACAGTTATTACCTTTAATTCAGTTGTCCTTAATGTGTCAGATATGCATGATATTGATGAATGATATTGGATGCTCACAGCCACTCCACTATCAACGTGAACCCGAAGCGTGGCGAGCGCAGCGAGCCCGCGAGGGGCGGCGGTACGCGTCCTCCGACCTTTTCATGCCCTACTATCCACTAGGGCGTGGAGTGAGAATATAATAGTGTGGCGAGCGCAGCGAGCCACCGAGCCCGAAGCGTGGCGAGCCCCGCGAGGGGACACGGATACCTTCACAGGTAAGCGCGTCCCTTCGCGGGCTTCACAGGTGTCCATGGTGACGTGGACACCTGTGAAGCCCGCGAAGGGACGCGCTTACCTGTGAAGGTATCCGTGTCCGCTCGCCACGCTTCGGGCTCGGTGGCTCGCTGCGCTCGCCACACTATTATATTCTCACTCCACGCCCTAGTGGATAGTAGGGCATGAAAAGGTCGGAGGACGCGTACCGCCGCCCCTCGCGGGCTCGCTGCGCTCGCCACGCTTCGGGTTCACGTTGATAGTGGAGTGGCGTTAACAATGGGGATGGGACTGACATTGTGTCACTTTTTGGGACACTTTCTGGGGGGTTTTACACTGCAAAAATCGGGTGGTATCGCATCGCATCGCATCGCATGCCATGTGGTTAACATGCGATGCGACGTGATCACTTTACATGGTACCCGATAAAATCGGGTTCGGGTGGTCATCTCGTCGCGTCGCATCGCATGCCATTTGGTTAACGTACGATGCCATGCGATGCGACGCGATGCGTATACGACCAAAAATCGGGCGCCCGGATAACTCACAAGTACCAAATTTTCTAAACCCGATGGTAATTAGCTGCCGACACAGGCTTGCAACCCCTAAGCATAGTTTGGATAACAGCACCTTCCTCAATAAGGAGGTTTCAAAAGCCATGCCATTAAATTGAGACGAGCTAGATCAGGTGTAGAAACAGTCCTTGTTTGAGTAGGTCTGGCTGAAGAGGAAGACGCCAGGACTCCATCGACAACCTCAGTATGTCTGAATACCACGGCCTCCGTGGTCAATCGGAGCAATCAGTATGATTTGCACCGCCTGTATCCTCACTCTCTTCGGGACCCGAGCAATCATAGGAAATGGAGGAAACACATAGGCGAGGCTGAAACACCAAGGACCTGTCATGGCATCCCCTGCCTACGCGGTCGGATCCCTGGTCAGCGAGCAGCACCTGGGCACCTGATAGTTGTGTCTGGACACCATCAAGTCTATCTCTGGGAGCCCCCAAAGAGTTATTATTTCCTGAAAGACTTCTGGATGTAACTCCCACTCTCCTTCAGCAAGTCTGTCCTGCTGAGGAAGTCCGCTTCCACATTCCGGATCCCTGGAATTAATACCGCTGACAGAGTTGGAATGTTCACTTCACAGAGGCAAAGGCCTCTGTGTCAGCCTGAAGCTGATTACTCAGGGCATCAGCCCACTTTATCATGGCCTTAGTGTCACAGCCACCATGGCAGTTACCTTCGCTCCCAGTGCTGTTTCTGACCTACAGTGCCCTGGCGCTATGCCCTCCACCTTGGCGCTCATTTCCACTCCTGGTTCCGGTCCCGGCCTGCAGTGATCTGCCGCTCTGTCACCCGCCATGACACCTGTTCCGGTACTTATGTAGTATCTGGGCTGCCGATTTCTAAATCGGGTCGGATCGGGAGATCGCATCGCATCGCATGCGACCATGCGATTCGATGCGATGCGATGCGATGACCCGATTTTTCCATAGGAATCAATGTTAAAATGGACTGAGTCCATTTTAACATGGAATTCAATGGGAAAAATGGGTCCTTTTCATACCCCTACTATCCAAGTGGGCATGGAGTTGGATATAAACCTGTGGCGAGCGTAGCGAGCCACCGAGCCCGAAGCGTGGCGAGCGAAGCGAGCCCCGCGAGGGGACGAATACCGTCCCCTCGCGGGGCTCGCTTCGCTCGCCACGCTTCGGGCTCGGTGGCTCGCTACGCTCGCCACAGGTTTATATCCAACTCCATGCCCACTTGGATAGTAGGGGTATGAAAAGGACCCATTTTTCCATAGGAATCATTTTAACATTGATTCCTATGGAAAAATCGGGTCATCGCATCCGATATCGGATGCGATGCGATGCGATATCGCATCGCATCTGATTGTATGCCTTAACTTAAGGCATACAATCAAAAAATCGGCAGCCCAGATACTACATAAGTACCCCTGTTCCTTCTCTGGGTGTCAGTTCTGGTCTGTAGTGCTCTGGCGTCCTGGCTCTAGGTGGCGTGAGGCAGGATCCGCCATGATGTCGTCCGCGTCCTTCTAGGCCTCAGTTTGGGAAGTGCCGGCTGTAGCGCCTCCGCATAGTACTCCTCGCCGGCTGAATAGTGTTGCCCTTCAGGCGGCGGCCATCTTGTTGGTTCCTGGAGCCTATGCCTCGCAGCACTAGCAGTGATGTCATCCTCCCGGCCAATCACTTCACAGCCCAGCACGTAAATACTGACTAGCCGGGCCAGACCGGCAGTCAGAACAATGTTGTCCTACAGATGGCAGCTCGCTGTGCATCGTCTGACAATTCCTGCAGCTACTCCCAGCTACAGCCTGACTCCCTGTTCGTCGTGTGAAGCCATTACCTTTCTTCTCCTTTACTGGTCGTCCACTGCAATCTCCAAATACTACCACGGAACATTCATTGCCGCCTATAGGGATATATGGATTTTATGGCTAGCACCCCAAAGGTGTGATTCTCTTTTCCTCTCGTCCCGACGGTTATCATCTGTGGCCCAGTGTCCCTGTTTCTCTGCAGCCACCATCTCACTCAGCAATATCTCCATTCTCATTGGCTTCATCTTTGTCTTCAATTCCTTCATCATTGTCTTCAGTTCCTTCGTCATTGTCGTCAGACATGTCATCATTCTCTACAGTTCCTTCATCGCTATCCTCAGTCATATTATTATTGTATCATCACCATCATTTCTGTATATCAGACTTTTCCATTAAAAGATTTAATTTTACTCATTGGTCTCATTCTGTTCTGTTGTCCATGCAACATCCCTACATTAAAGCACCCAGCCTTCGTTACACTCTGGCTGGTGCTTCACCAGGTTCACGGAACGTGACACTTAGATACCAAAGCAGATGCAATAACAGGGCGTAAAGCTGGCCATACATCTACAGATCGATTGTCAGATTGGGCTGGTTGGAACAAAAGCCTGGTAATATCTGAATGACAGTTTTTGGCAGTTTCCCAGCATTTCAAAGCATATGGTCAACTCTCATTTGCTCTCATCCATTACCACGATTTTGTACCAACCAGCCAGATCTGACAATCGATCTGTAGATGTATGGCCAGCTTTAGGTAAAGCCTACCCCTTCAAACTTTTTGTCCACGGGGTCCTTGAAAGCAGCACCCCCATTGTACAGGTAAAGCAGTAGATTTAGACAACCTAGCAACAGGTGCATCCACAAGAGGGATCTTTTCCCACAATTTCACAATTTCCGGCATACACAATTAGATACATATTTGCAAAGCTTTTGGGCATAAGAAGCCTTTTATCAGACGTCTTCCATGCCTCCCCAAACAATGATATCATGCCATCATCCGAGGAGAAAGTAATTGTGTCCCTGCGCAGCTCCTTAAATACACTCTGAGCTGGCACTTTATCCTCATCTGAGAGATTCAAAACCGGGTTAACAACTAGAATCAAATCTTCAATACCAGGGACAGAAGATTCATATTCTTCCCTCTGGTTCCAAAAAGTATCCTCTGTACATTTCCCTTCATCTTCAGACTCTAAAATCAGCAGGGGAGGTGCAGATAAAGGGTGCCTGTGGGGAAGTCACTGCAGGGGTCTTGGTTTATTTTATAGGCATCAACTCCATATGTGGATTACTGCTTATAAGCCCGGAAAATGGCGGCACAATAGCGGGGGGTATGTCCCCCAAGATCCCCCCTAGACAGGGAGCCGGTTCAGGACTCGCCCCAGGGCCCAAGAAACCTCCTTTCCTGGAGGTCAAAGTGCTGTGCAGAGAGGGCAGACCGCGTCCCTCTGCACACAGAGAACTGACAGGACACGTTTCTGTCAGCCTCTGCTGCGCTCTCAGTGTGAATAAACTTCCTCTGGAAGTTGCACACTGGACACCTGCACTAACTAGTGAATATTAATAAAATAACACCTAGCTACTCTACAAAAAATGGCTGCAGCCCGCCAGCATAGTACCCACTCTGGTGGGCACCTAAAAGGAACTGGGATGCAGAAGGGAGGAGCCTGCCTCTCAAACAAATTAGCATAGGTGCCTTGCTCCTGCGGACCCTCCTACATCCCATGGTTAGCTGTGTCACCAGGATGGACAAGAGAAAAGTGTGTGCTGCACTAACTTTTTGTACTAGATACTCATTGCATGCGATCTAGTTCAAAATGCACACATGTGTACTGTGCATGGGCACCTTTATGTTACAGCCTCACCATAGCCCTGACTATGTAAGCAGCACTGGGGCAGGGGCTGATGTGACTGATACACTCTCTGTAATGTGTGTACATGTGATAGGGAATATAGAGTCTAAGCACCACTGGGGCAGGGGCTGATGTGACTGATACGCTCTCTGTAATGTTTGTGTACATGTGATAGGGAATGTAGAGAGTAAGCAGCACTGGGGCAGGGACTGATGTGACTGGTACGCTCTCTGTAATGTGTGTACAGTATATGTGATAGGGAATATAGAGTGTAAGCACCACTGGGGCAGGGGCTGATGTGACTGATACGCTCTCTGTAATGTGTGTGTACATGTGATAGGGAATATAGAGTGTAAGCACCACTGGGACAGGGACTGATGTGACTGATACGCTCTCTGTAATGTGTGTACATGTGATAGGGAATATAGAGTGTAAGCAGCACTGGGGCAGGTGCTGATGTGACTGATACGCTCTCTGTTATGTGTGTACATGTGATAGGGAATATAGAGTGTAAGCAGCACTGGGGCAGGGGCTGATGTGACCGATACGCTCTCTGTAATGTGTGTGTACATGTGATAGGGAATATAGAGTGTAAGCACCACTGGGACAGGGACTGATGTGACTGATACGCTCTCTGTAATGTGTGTACATGTGATAGGGAATATAGAGTGTAAGCACCACTGGGGCAGGGGCTGATGTGACTGATACGCTCTCTGTAATGTGTGTACATGTGATAGGGAATATAGAGTGTAAATACCACTGGGGCAGGGGCTGATGTGACTGATACGCTCTCTTTAATGTTTGTGTACATGTGATAGGGAATGTAGAGAGTAAGCAGCACTGGGGCAGGGGCTGATGTGACTGGTACGGTCTCTGTAATGTATGTACATGTGATAGGGAATATAGAGTGTAAGCAGCACTGGGGCAGGGGCTGATGTGACTGATACGCTCTCTGTAATGTGTGTACATGTGATAGGGAATATAGAGTCTAAGCACCACTGGGGCAGGGGCTGATGTGACTGATACGCTCTCTGTAATGTTTGTGTACATGTGATAGGGAATGTAGAGAGTAAGCAGCACTGGGGCAGGGACTGATGTGACTGGTACGGTCTCTGTAATGTATGTACATGTGATAGGGAATATAGAGTGTAAGCAGCACTGGGGCAGGGACTGATGTGACTGATACGCTCTCTGTAATGTGTGTACAGTATATGTGATAGGGAATATACAGTGTAAGCACCACTGGGGCAGGGGCTGATGTGACTGATACGCTCTCTGTAATGTTTGTGTACATGTGATAGGGAATGTAGAGAGTAAGCAGCACTGGGGCAGGGACTGATGTGACTGATACGCTCTCTGTAATGTGTGTACAGTATATGTGATAGGGAATATACAGTGTAAGTACCACTGGGGCAGGGGCTGATGTGACTGATACGCTCTCTGTAATGTTTGTGTACATGTGATAGGGAATATAGAGTGTAAGCACCACTGGGGCAGGGGCTGATGTGACTGATACGCTCTCTGTAATGTGTGTACATGTGATAGGGAATATAGAGTGTAAGCAGCACTGGGGCAAGGGCTGATGTGACTGATACGCTCTCTGTAATGTGTATACATGTGATGGGGAATGTAGAGAGTAAGCAGCACTGGGGCAGGGACTGATGTGACTGGTACGGTCTCTGTAATGTATGTACATGTGATAGGGAATATAGAGTGTAAGCAGCACTGGGGCAGGGGCTGATGTGACTGATACGCTCTCTGTAATGTGTGTACATGTGATAGGGAATATAGAGTCTAAGCACCACTGGGGCAGGGGCTGATGTGACTGATACGCTCTCTGTAATGTTTGTGTACATGTGATAGGGAATGTAGAGAGTAAGCAGCACTGGGGCAGGGACTGATGTGACTGGTACGGTCTCTGTAATGTATGTACATGTGATAGGGAATATAGAGTGTAAGCACCACTGGGGCAGGGGCTGATGTGACTGATACGCTCTCTGTAATGTGTGTGTACATGTGATAGGGAATATAGAGTGTAAGCACCACTGGGACAGGGACTGATGTGACTGATACGCTCTCTGTAATGTTTGTGTACATGTGATAGGGAATATAGAGTGTAAGCAGCACTGGGGCAGGGGCTGATGTGACCGATACGCTCTCTGTAATGTGTGTGTACATGTGATAGGGAATATAGAGTGTAAGCAGCACTGGGGCAGGGGCTGATGTGACTGATACGCTCTCTGTAATGTGTGTGTACATGTAATAGGGAATATAGAGTGTAAGCAGCACAGGGGCAGGGGCTGATGTGACTGATACGCTCTCTGTAATGTGTGTACATGTGATAGGGAATATAGAGTGTAAGCACCACTGGGGCAGGGGCTGATGTGACTGATACGCTCTCTCTAATGTGTGTGTACATGTGATAGGGAATATAGAGTGTAAGGACCACTGGGGCAGGGGCTGATGTGACTGATATGCTCTCTGTAATGTGTGTACATGTGATAGGGAATATAGAGTGTAAGCACCACTGGGGCAGGGGCTGATGTGACTGATACGCTCTCTGTAATGTGTGTACATGTGATAGGGAATATAGAGTGTAAGCACCACTGGGGCAGGGACTGATGTGACTGATACGCTCTCTGTAATGTGTGTACATGTGATAGGGAATATAGAGTGTAAGCAGTACTGGGGCAGGGACTGATGTGACTGATACGCTCTCTGTAATGTGTGTACATGTGATAGGAAATATAGAGTATAAGCACCACTGGGGCAGGGGCTGATGTGACTGATACGCTCTCTGTAATGTGTGTACAGTACATATGATAGGGAATATAGAGTGTAAGCAGCACTGGGGCAAGGACTGGTGTGACTGATACGCTCTCTGTAATGTTTGTGTACATGTGATAGGGAATATAGAGTGTAAGCACCACTGGGGCAGGGGCTGATGTGACTGATACGCTCTCTGTAATGTGTGTGTACATGTGATAGGGAATATAGAGTGTAAGCAGCACTGGGGCAGGGGCTGATGTGACTGATACGCTCTCTGTAATGTGTGTACATGTGATAGGGAATATAGAGTGTAAGCAGCACTGGGGCAGGGGCTGATGTGACTGGTACGCTCTCTGTAATGTGTGTGTACGTGTGATAGGGATTATAGAGTGTAAGCAGCACTGGGGCAGGGGCTGATGTGACTGATATGCTCTCTGTAATGTGTGTACATGTGATAGGGAATATAGAGTGTAAGCACCACTGGGGCAGGGGCTGATGTGACTGATACGCTCTCTGTAATGTGTGTGTACATGTGATAGGGAATATAGAGTGTAAGCAGCACTGGGGCAGGGGCTGATGTGACTGATACGCTCTCTGTAATGTGTGTGTACATGTGATAGGGAATATAGAGTGTAAGCAGCACTGGGGCAGGGGCTGATGTTACGGATACGCTCTCTGTAATGTGTGTGTACATGTGATAGGGAATATAGAGTGTAAGCACCACTGGGGCAGGGGCTGATGTGACTGATACGCTCTCTGTAATGTGTGTGTACATGTGATAGGGAATATAGAGTGTAAGCAGCACTGGGGCAGGGGCTGATGTGACTGATACGCTCTCTGTAATGTACATGTGATAGGGAATATAGAGTGTAAGCACCACTGGGGCAGGGGCTGATGTGACTGATACGCTCTCTGTAATGTGTGTACATGTGATAGGGAATATAGAGTGTAAGCAGCATGTACATGTCCACCATAAAGCACTGCAGTATATGTTTGCGCTATATATGTGTCAGTACTACAGCACAGATAGTAATACTCACCCCTGGGCAATAATAGGACACACAGACAATACACAATGTAAGTACATTTTATTGTAACACTGGAAATTCACTACACACCCCTATGGAGGAACACAAGTGCGGGCAGCCAGTGGCTTTGTGGACAGGTCTCCCGATGAGTCTTGAAGGTCCACCACCATCTGCAAGTCTTTGGTTGGTGTTTCCCCATCCTGGCAGAACAACACTGGATGGTGCCAGAGACAGCAGCGTTCCTTTATTCCAGTAAGGATCCTGGTCACCCGTCTCACTAGGGCAGGCGTCACTGGCTGGGCACACAGAGGGCAGCTCCAATCACGGAATGAAATGCTAGGTCCTAGATGTAACCACACGTCAGTCGCAAAGCAGATGCACTCTATAACACTGGCACAGAAGAGCGGGTGAAGGGCAGCCGTCTCACCCACCTGCCAGCATCTGCTCCCTGTGGTGACCACCTAATCCAGCAGCTCTTTCACACACCAGCAGCAGAGAAGGAAGTACAGGCATTCCTTCAGGCCCCGCAGGAACGAGTTCCCCACGTTCAAGCCCATGGCGTTCTTGTACCTTGGAATGGGCAAGGTCATATTCCGGAGGAACTGTCCCATGGAGAATTGGGAAAAAGGCACCATAGGCGGCTGAGGCTCAGCGTGGTGTACAGAGGACAGAAGGGAAGGGTGTCTCTTTACTGGGATCATCATGGGAATATGGGCATGGGGGGGCGGGGGGTGCAATTTATCAGCTGGCAGGAGAGCACGAGCCCTGGGCGGAGGGGTGGGAGAAGTCAGGAGAGAGCCTGGACCTTTGTGCTGGGAACAGCGTGGAAAGCTCTGTAATCCCTGGCTTTGTCTGTGCTGGAACAGGAGGGGGGGACGGGGGGGGGGGGTTCCGCCGCCTGCCCCCCCCCTGGTCCCGTTACACAAGCAGCACTTTCCCCACAGCTTTCCATACAGGTCGGGTAGGTGCCTGGCTCTGTGAATGAACCATCACCGGCAGGATCTCGTAAGGGGAACCGTGCCTCTGCCCTTTGGGTCATGTGATAGCTGCTGGCACAGCAGAGGGACAAACGCTGACACTAAGGTAATTAGGTGTCACAGCGTCCGCAGTCACATCTGTTCTCCAAGTGTCAGCATCTACTCCAGACCACAGGCTGAGGAGACCGGAAGACTGGTGAGAGAGAAGACAGGGTTGTGAGTGCGGGGGACAGTGGGGAATCGGGGAGCTTTGGTCACCCTGCACAGCCACACACAGTGTATTAGGACTGCTCCAACAATGTGCGTTATTACATATATACATATACTAGGACACAGCATCATCATCTCACACGGACGGATCACGTTACATTACTTCCTAGAGACCCGCTCCTCCTCCTCATTCTCCAGCATGTAGGCTGGGTGGAAGCTCTCAGCCCCTGCTGTGGTGGTGTAGCGGAGGGCAGGATTCTTGCTGGTATTCTCTGTGCTTCCTAAAGAGGTGTACCTGCAGAGACAGGAAGGGAGAGTGTCGGTGGGGGCATCAGGGGTAAGAGGCAGAAGAGGGGGCACTAGGGTAAGGGGCAGACAGAGGGGGCACTGGGCGTAAGGGGTAAACAGACAGAGCAGCAGAGGGGGCACTGGGTGTAAGGGGCAGACAAAGTAGTAGAGGGGGCACTGGGTGTAAGGGGCAGACAGACAGAGCAGCAGAGGGGGCACTGGGTGTAAGGGGTAGGCAGACAGAGTAGCAGAGGGGGCACTGGGTGTAAGGGGCAGACAGACAGAGTAGCAGAGGGGGCACTGGGTGTAAGGGGCAGACAGACAGAGCAGCAGAGGGAGCACTGGGTGTAAGGGGTAGGCAGACAGAGTAGCAGAGGGGGCACTGGGTGTAAGGGGCAGACAGACAGAGTAGCAGAGGGGGCACTGGGTGTAAGGGGCAGACAGACAGAGCAGCAGAGGGGGCACTGGGTGTAAGGGGCAGACAGAGCAGCAGAGGGGGCACTGGGTGTAAGGGCAGACAGAGCAGCAGAGGGGGCACTGGGTGTAAGGGGCAGACAGAGCAGCAGAGGGGGCACTGGGTGTAAGGGGCAGACAGACAGAGCAGCAGAGGGGGCACTGGGTGTAAGGGGCAGACAGACAGAGTAGAAAAGGGGCACTGGGTGTAAGGGGCAGACAGACAAAGCAGCAGAGGGGGCACTGGGTGTAAGGGGCAGACATACAGAGCAACAGAGGGGGCACTGGGTGTAAGGGGCAGACAGAGCAGCAGAGGGGGCACTGGGTGTAAGGGGCAGACAGAGCAGCAGAGGGGGCACTGGGTGTAAGGGGCAGACAGAGCAGCAGAGGGGGCACTGGGTGTAAGGGGCAGACAAAGTAGCAGAGGGGGCACTGGGTGTAAGGGGCAGACAGACAGAGTAGCAGAGGGGGCACTAGATGTAAGGGGCAGACAGAGCAGCAGAGGGGGCACTGGGTGTAAGGGGTAGGCAGACAGAGTAGCAGAGGGGGCACTGGGTGTAAGGGGCAGACAGACAGAGCAGCAGAGGGGGCACTGGGTGTAAGGGGCAGACAGAGAGAGTAGCAAAGTGGGCACTGGGTGTAAGGGGCAGACAGAGTAGCAGAGGGGGCAGTGGGTGTAAGAATCAGAGTAGCAGAGGAGGCAATGGGTGTAAGTGTCATACAGAGTAGCAGAGGGGGCACTGGGTGTAAGGGGCACACAGAGTAGCAGAGGGGGGCACAGGGTGTAAGGGGCAGACAGAATAGCAGAGGGGGGAACAGGGTGTAAGGGGCAGACAGAATAGCAGAGGGGGCACTGGGTTTAAGGGGCAGACAAAGCAGCAGAGGGGGCACTGGGTGTAAGGGGCAGACAGACAGAGTAGCAGAGGGGGCACTGGGTTTAAGGGGCAGACAAAGCAGCAGAGGAGGCAATGGGTGTAAGAGTCATACAGAGTAGCAGAGAGGGCACTGGGTGTAAGGGGCACACAGAGCAGCAGAGGGGGGCACAGGGTGTAAGGGGCAGACAGAATAGCAGAGGGGGCACTGGGTTTAAGGGGCAGACAAAGCAGCAGAGGGGGCACTGGGTGTAAGGGGCAGACAAAGCAGCAGAGGGGGCACTGGTGTAAGGGGCAGACAGAGTAGAAGGGGGGGCATTGGGTGTAAGGGGCAGACAGAGTAGCAGGGGGGGCATTGGGTGCAAGGGGCAGACAGAGTAGCAGAGGGGGCACTGGGTGTAAGGGGCAGACAGAGCAGCAGGGGGGGTGACACTGGGTGTAAGGGGCAGACAGAGCAGCAGAGGGGGCACTGGGTGTAAGGGGCAGACAGAGCAGCAGTGGGGGCACTGGGTGTAAGGGGCAGACAGAGCAGCAGAGGGGCACTAGATGTAAGGGGCAGACAGACAGAGCAGCAGAGGGGGCACTGGGTGTAAGGGGCAGGCAGAAAGAGTAGCAAAGGGGGCACTGGGTGTAAGGGGCAGACTGAGAGAGTAGCAGAGGGGGCACTGGGTGTAAGAATCAGAGTAGCAGAGGGGGCAATGGGTGTAAGAGTCATACAGAGTAGCAGAGAGGGCACTGGGTGTTAAGGGGCAGACAGAGCAGCAGAGCGGGCACTGGGTGTAAGGGGCAGACAGAGCAGCAGAGCGGGCACTGGGTGTAAGGGGCACACAGAGTAGCAGAGGGGGGCACAGGGTGTAAGGGGCAGACAGAATAGCAGAGGGGGGCACGGGGTGTTAGGGGCAGACAGAGCAGCAGAGGGGGCACTGGGTGTCAGGGGCAGACAGAGCAGCAGAGGGGGCACTGGGTGTCAGGGGCAGACAGAGCAGCAGAGGGGGCACTGGGTGTATGGGGCAGACAGAGTAGCAGAGGGGGCACTGGGTTTAATGGACAGACAGAGTAGCAGAGAGGGCACTGGGTGTAAGGGGCCGACAGACAGAGCACCATATGGGGCACTGGGTGTAAGGGGCAGACAGAGTAGCAGGGGGGGGGGGGGGGCATTGGGTGTAAGGGGCAGACATAGTAGCAGGGGGGGGCACTGGGTGTAAGGGGCAGACAGAGAAGCAGGGGGGGAGCACTGGGTGTAAGGGGCAGACAGAGCAGCAAAGGGGGCACGGGTGTAAGGGGCAGAAGAGGGGGCACTGGGTGTAAGGGGCAGACAGAGCAGCAGGGGGGGGGGACACTGGGTGTAAGGGGCAGACAGAGCAGCAGAGGGGGCACCGCGTGATAGACAGGTAGGGCACCTCACCCTTTATCATAGAGAATGCAGTAGGGAATATACAACGTTCGTAGGAACTCCCAGATGTCTCGGTATGACCAGTCCTGTAACACAGAGAGATGCCACGTTGGGTACCACATCTACCTGCTACACTGCTGGAAGAACCCCCAGAAACACTATACTCACCAACAAGGGATTCACACGCATGTACTCAGGCCAGTCCGGGTCGGTAAGGCACATTGGAGTCAGGGATCTGGAGTAGGGATCAGTGCGACGGGTCCCCATTAGAATGGCTTCCAGCTGGGGCTGTTCTGCCTTTAGGTCCATCAGAGCCTGTTTAATATTACCCTGGATGGTGTAAATCTGGAGACTGTAACTGGAAGAGACATAGGTGTCAGCTGAAGAGCTAAATCCTGAGAACAGGGCAGAATCGGAGGACTACGGTTACATACTGGGTCTGCAGGAACACTTGGGAACCAACTTTCATCATGCCCTATCCCCTCACCTAGAAGAAGTCATATTAAACATGCAGTTGTGTATTCTCATCTACCCTGTTTGAACTGATGAATACAGTAATGATCATTACAAGCTTGGACCAACCACTCTGTCTCCTAGTAACCATTTCATTTCCAGGGCATTACGTCGCACCCATGGCGGTCCACTTCGTCTTACCGCTTGGTTGTGTCCTGCATGAACTGCTCCATCTCTGGAAAGGGTGACACGATGCGGATGTAGAGAGCCTGAAGCTTCTCCTGCTGCTCCGGATACCTCCTGGGAAGGGGGAGGAAAGGAGAGGAGGCTTGTAAATTTGGTGCCACCACCCCTCCAAGTCTTGTAACAATTGGCAGAGACCCTCACCTCTGCACGGCCGCGTGGAACAGGTGCAGGAGGGCCGTGCAATCTTTACCGCCGTTAAATGCCACACAGACTTTCTGTAAATCGTATTTGTCCAGCGCCTCCTCCACTGTACGCAGAGCAGATGAGACCTTGTCCCCAAGAGGGGAACCTGTGAGGACAGAAAGACTTTAACTACCCCATGGATCAGCAAAGCCTCCCCTAGGCCACAGTATATACATACAGAGGGATACGGTCATTTGGTCTACAGCATGATGGTCAACAAGCATTAAGTCGACACCATTAGGTCAACATGGGGATAGGTCTACATGGGTCTAGGTTGATAGGTCGACGCAAGCATTAGGTCGACATGGGGTTTTTCACTGTTTTTTGAGCCGTCATGCGGTATATCATGACCTACCATCCACTAGGGCGTGGTGGGAGAATAAAATAGTGTGCCGAGTATAGCGATGTGATGCAGTGCGCTTCAAACTGTGTCCATGTCAACTGTGTAGACATTTCGACCTTTCGACTGTCAACCTAGTCCCATGTCAACCGACATGCTGTAGACCAAACGATCCCAACCCCATACAGAGGAGAGGAACAGTATGTAATGTCATTATACAGATTATACTAATCCCTTACTTTATGGGATAACAGCAAGACCAGGTTATATTGAGGTATAACTACTGAGAGAAACATGAAAGGAGATGCTGTAACCATGACGACCATCGGGATGCCGATGCCAGACTTGCAGCATTAACATTGGCGCGGGAATCCTGACGTCACTGGAGATTCGTATTAGGAAGGGTGCGTGAGGCTTATGGGGGGTAGGGGGGAGAATGAAAGGGCCGGGATTCTAATCAATGTGATGCCATAATTGGTTTACGGGAAGTTTTTCACATGTTTTCCAAATTATTGCTTTGCCATCCACGGGGGAAGATCCCAAACCATGTCTAACGTATGTGCTTCACTAATTCCAGGGCCACGTTCTCTGGCGTCAACACTGGCACAAGAAAAAAATGTCCAGGATGACCTTTTGCCACTGTCGACCTATTGACGGTCTTCCCACGCCCTGCAAATTTGCTCAACTGTAGCACCGCCCCTAACAGCCCAGGACACCCCCACAGACCTAGCGGAATGTGGCCGAATGCTGGAACCGGGAGGGAGGCGCCGAAATATGCCTGCCAGAGCAAATCCAGCGGGCAGTAGTTGGCGTGGAGGCAGGCCACCCTCTCATCTGAAAGCCATAGAGTGCAAAGAGAGAGAGTCTAACTAGTGCAATGGCGCACATAGATGCACCACGGCCAGACCTCGCCCATGGAGAACCAAGCAGTAGAAACCTCGTACTGACTTAGTGCCGGAATAATAATGTCCTGGTTGACAGGAAAGCTGGACATCACCTAAAGTAGGTGAGAGAGGACGGTACAAAGAACCGCCCAGACATAATGAAAGACCAAGAATAAAGGACTTACAGGACAGAGCTGACGGGTCAGACTCCCCTGGCCAAAGCTATCGCCAACAAGAAAATGATATTCCAGGCGAGCCAACACCGGTCTACCAATTGCAAGGGCACAAAAGGTGGGCCCTGTAGCCGACAGGCCTAGAGAGATCCCACCGGGCAACCGGGGAACAAAGTGAGGCAGGATATGCAAGACACCCTGCAGGAATCTGCAGACATCTGTCGATGGAGCAAGATGAACAAGGCCGAAATTTGGACCTTTAAAGATGATAAACGCAACCCAGCCTCCAGGCCCTTCTGCAAGAATGACTGCACCCTAGCCAGGTAGTAAGTCCCGAAATTTGAAGCGTAGAGTTTGACAAAGTAAGCCTTCCATATGCGATGTTACACCCCCGTCTAGGAAGGTTTCCTCGCCTTGAGCATGGCGGAGATCACTTTTGAGTGAAAGCCCCTTGGTCTAACCGGGAGGTCTCAACAGCCCCCCCGTCAAAGCCAGGTGCCTCAAAGCCCAGAGAGACGTGGACCCTGTGAAAGCTGGCCTGTGGCGAATAGGAGGAGCTACTGACAGGGGCTGCAGATCCGAAACCCAGATCCGTCTGGGCCAAGGTGGAGCAACCAGAATCAACGTACCGTCCTCCAGCATCAGCCTGCGAGTCATTTGCAAGAGGATTAAGAATGGCGGAAATGCACCATCAGCGTGGACGGCCACGGGGTGGACAGGGCATCCATTAGGCAAGCCCCCCCCCCCCCGATCATAAGACCTGGACCTGTACCTGGAGATTTGTGGTTATGGCGAGAGGGCAACAAGGGCACCTCGGCTCCATCATGGTACCAGCTTTTGAAACACCTCCTGATGGAGGGTCAAGTCGCCGGCATCCAGGGTCTGGCGGCCGAGGAAGACCGTCACCCCAGCTAGGATTACCAGGACAAAGATCGCAGAACGAGCAGGTATCCTCTTCTTCAGCCCCTGAAAAATGCAGGATGCTTCTGTCCTCGCTGGTTGACAGTGAGTGCCACCCTGGTGGTTAACATAGGCCACCCTTGTCGCAATGTCCGACTGAACCTGCACTGGGCGACCCCTAAGTCAGGAGCGTCTACTGGTGGATCCAGTAGTGAGTTCCGTCCCGAAGTCACCAGGAAAGGGGGAGAGGCACTGCTGGAGACCAAGTGAACTTCTGGGCCTGGCTATTGTGGTAGGGTCCCAACCACCTGGAAAGAATCTTTCCCTGTAGAGGGCGGGAATGGAACTGAGCCTATTCTGCCAATGCGAAGGCCGATACCACCAACCCCAGGGCCCCCATGCAGGCATGCACAGACACCCGCCAAGGGGAGAAGAGATGTCTGATTCTGGACTGTAGAGCCAGATGGCAATCCCCCAGAAGGTATATCTGCTACCGAACAGTATCTAACCCGGCCCCCAAACCTGGCTCTGGCCCGAATAAGAAGGGACCCTCAAAGGGTTTTAGAGTTTGGGCTTTCCAAGAGCGCAGACACCGGTCTGTGTGTGCGCAGGTATGGCCGAAGGTGACACTCTGGGAGGTGAGTGGTGTAATTTCCAGAGCCGCCACCCCCAGGTAAAGTGTCACGTCATGCTCAATAGAAGGCAGCAGGGTTTCCTCAGACACCCCTTATGCAGCGTCCGCCATGAGAGTAATTGCTCACACAACTAAGGCCTTAGCCACCCAAGCAGATGCCTGGGGCAGGAGTGTGTCCACTTTAGGGACAGCCTCCCAGGGGACTCTGTCCTCCTGTGGAAAGGAAGGGAACCTGCTAATGGCAAGCTAAACTTCCAGTTCGAAATCTCCCAACTGATGACCTTAGTCAAGTTCACAGATTTACGGAATAAACCCAGAATACACCTAGGGAGTTACCCAAAGGTGTAGGCGGCTCAGCGGGGTCGTTTAAGGTAAGGACCTATTTGACAGCTGAGATTCCAAGTGCTAACCATACCTGAACTTAGCTTCCGAGATCAGACAAGATCGGGCGTGGTCAGGGTGGTGTGGCTGTAGGCCCAAGATCGGCACCTCCAGACGCCTAGGGGGATTCACTTTATCACAGGCCCCCCATCGTCAATACCGTCATCGATGGCCCCCACTAGACAATCCTAATCCAAGGTGTCCTATGGAGGAGTCTGGACGACGGGGGTATCCTGCGTCTTCCTGCGGGTACAGAGCGCTCCCACTGTGCGGGGAGCTACACCCACCAAGGATGGGGACGGCGTTTCTGGGGACCTTGTCCGGAGACAGATAAGCACTCACCCAAGGGATGATGCTGGTCCAAGGTTGCAGGGGCGGTGCAGATAAGAACTTGTCTACTAGCTGCACCGTCAACTGACCAAAGAATGTGACACAAGCAGGCTCCTGAGAGGAGGCTGTACCTGTGGGCATTGCCCACGCATTGTAGCAGCTTGAGCATAAGCCGTCCAGTACTAGTCATGGGGTCATAGGCCAGCATTACAGGATGTACAAGACATCAGCGCCGGAGCCCCAGAGTCACTGAGACTGGTATCCCTGGGAAGACATTGCAGTAGTATTGCCAGTTTTAGTAGTATTGCCCTGTGAACCGGCAACTAAAGGCCCAGTTAACACAATATACTACAAGCATACAATGCCATAAAATAGGCAGGTAGTCTATATGGAATTGCCAACACAGCATACTTCTGTTATACACAGTATACTGTAAGCTTGTACTATGCATACATTGCAGGGCGACGCCCAGTAAGCTAGTACTAGGCATATATTGCAATGATATAGGCAAGAAGCCTATATGGTACAGATAACAACACTATCTCTGCTTGTCAGAGGTATGCGTAATGCCTATATAGCAATGACATAGGCATTGATAGTGTTACCCAGCAAGCTTGTAATATACAATGCAGTGATATAGACAGGCAGCCTATATATAGTGTTAATCCACAGTACACATACAATGTTGCAATTATAGCTGCACTGAGCTCCCTGACCAGAGTTTGAACTCGGTCTGTAACCTGACTCCTGGAGGAGAGGTACAGGGGAGCCCAGGTGGCCTGGCAGTGAAGGAGTGGAACCCCAGGCTGGCTGTTAAGCTCTCTGTGTCCCTCCACATAGCCGCAGGCAGTATTACATATCGGCAATACAAGAGGGCAATACAGTACAGCGTAACACAAATTAAACGGACAGGCAGCTGAAGTGTTAACAACAATGCAGGCAAGCATACAAGGGCAATTGCAATAATGGCACAAGGCTCCTGTAGCTGCTGTGGCTGGCCGGAGCACAATACTGTACAGTGTCCGGCAGGAGGCGTACAGGGGGGACTTGCCCAAGTGACCTGGCAGTGAAGGAGTGGAAATCTGGGTGGCTGTGAGCTCCCCCGTGTCCCTCCTCACATGTCGCAGGCAGGCAGGAAGGGATATCAGTGGCGGGAACTCTCTGTGTGATAAACACAGTTCCCTGCCTACTGTCCCCGGGTTGAGAGGCTGATATGGGGGGAGCCCAGGGAGGTGTCCACATGCGCCGGTAAAAATGTCGGGGTTCCGGCACGCACCGGGCGGCCCCATATACCTGGCGCCGCTGCCCACAATCCATTTCCCTGGTGGTCCAGCGGGAGCGGGTGGCGGACCAGCCGTCCACTTGTCAACGCAGTCGTCGGTCCCCCCCAGCCGAACTGCTGCAGCCGCAATGCCCCCGAAAGCGCGATCGCACGCACTCCCAGCGGGGAGCGCGTTACCTTGTCAGGTTCCCGGCGTCGGCTGTGGCTCCCCAGTGCCCGGGGGCCACTGCAGGTCCCCACCCACGAGTGGTGATGCAGCGCCGGACCCGGGTGATGGAGTAGCAGCGCAGGCGTCTGCTCAGACCCCCAGTGCTGCTGCTCTGTCACTGACAGCAGTCAGTGTAAAAGAAAAGTAAAAGAAAAATCAAATAAAAATGATCTTAGGCTGCTAAAATAGCAGCCCCTCTAGTAGGTGCATCTGGCTCCTGCCAGCAGACGAAAAAAACTGAGCTTTCTGGCCTGGAGGCAGGGTAGAGGAGGGGAGGAGCCCGGCTGCCTAGGAGGTAGTTGAAATTTAACCTCTAGGGTGCTGATGCTCACTCCCACTCCACTACCCACTGTAACGCTGTGGCCTCTGATGTCTCCCTAAGGAGAAAATAGGTTTCTATAGAGATACGCTCTCACATGTCCCCTTACTGTTATATACATGTAGTGAGCATTATAGGAGCCACGGAAGGGGGTATTGGTGGCACTATATCGGAGTATACAGCGGATGTGAGATAACAGGAGATACACTCTCACATGTCCCCTTACTGTTATATACATGTAGCGAGCATTATAGGAGCCACGGAAGGGGGTATTGGGGTCACTATAGCGGAGTATGCAGCGAATGTGGGATAATAGGAGATACGCTCTCACATGTCCCCTTACAGTTATATACATGTAGTGAGCATTATAGGAGCCACGGAAGGGGGTATTGGTGGCACTATATCGGAGTATACAGCGGATGTGAGATAACAGGAGATACACTCTCACATGTCCCCTTACTGTTATATACATGTAGCGAGCATTATAGGAGCCACGGAAGGGGGTATTGGTGTCACTGTACCGGAGTATACAGCGGATGTGGGATAATAGGAGATACTCTCACACATGTCCTCTTACTGTTATATACATGTAGCAAGCATTATAAGAGCCACGGAAGGGGGTATTGGTGGCACTATATCGGAGTATACAGCGGATGTGAGATAACAGGAGATACACTCTCACATGTCCCCTTACTGTTATATACATGTAGCGAGCATTATAGGAGCCACGGAAGGGGGTATTGGTGTCACTGTACCGGAGTATACAGCGGATGTGGGATAATAGGAGATACTCTCACACATGTCCTCTTACTGTTATATACATGTAGCAAGCATTATAAGAGCCACGGAAGGGGGTATTGGTGGCACTATATCGGAGTATACAGCGGATGTGAGATAACAGGAGATACACTCTCACATGTCCCCTTACTGTTATATATATGTAGCAAGCATTATAGGAGCCACGGAAGGGGGTATTGGTGTCACTATACCGGAGTATACAGCGGATGTGAGATAATAGGAGATACGCGCTCACATGTCCCCTTACTGTTATATACATGTAGTGAGCATTATAGGAGCCACGGAAGGGGGTATTGGTGTCACTATACCGGAGTATACAGCGGATGTGGGATAATAGGAGATACGCTCTCACATGTCCGCTTACTGTTATATACATGTAGTGAGCATTATAGGAGCCACGGAAGGGGGTATTGGTGTCACTATACCGGAGTACACAGCAGACGTGAGATAATAGGAGATATGCTCTCACATGTCCCCTTACTGTTATATACATGTAGCAAGCATTATAGGAGCCACGGAAGGGGGTATTGGTGTCACTATACCGGAGTATACAGCGGATGTGGGATAATAGGAGATACGCTCTCACATGTCCCCTTACTGTTATATACATGTAGTGAGCATTATAGGAGCCACGGAAGGGGGTATTGGTGTCACTATACCGGAGTACACAGCAGACGTGAGATAATAGGAGATATGCTCTCACATGTCCCCTTACTGTTATATACATGTAGCGAGCATTATAGGAGCCACGGAAGGGGGTATTGGTGTCACTATACCGGAGTACACAGCAGACGTGAGATAATAGGAGATATGCTCTCACATGTCCACTTACTGTTATATATAGGTAGCAAGCATTATAGGAGCCACGGAAGGGGGTATTGGTGTCACTATACCGGAGTATACAGCGGATGTGGGATAATAGGAGATACGCTCTCACATGTCCCCTTAATGTTATATACATGTAGTGAGCATTATAGGAGCCACGGAAGGGGGTATTGGTGTCACTATACCGGAGTATACAGCGGACGTGAGATAATAGGAGATACGCTCTTACATGTCCCCTTACTGTTATATACATGTAGTTAGCAGTATAGGAGCCACGGAAGGGGGTATTGGTGTCACTATACCGGAGTATACAGCGGATGTGAGATAATAGGAGATACGCTCTCACATGTCACCTTACTGTTATATACATGTAGTGAGCATTATAGGAGCCATGGAAGGGGGTATTGGTGTCACTATACCGGAGTATACAGCGGATGTGGGATAATAGGAGATACGCTCTCACATGTCCCCTTACTGATATATACATGTAGCGAGCATTATAGGAGCCATGGAAGGGGGTATTGGTGTCACTATACCGGAGTATACAGCGGATGTGAGATAATAGGAGATACGCTCTCACATGTCCCCTTACTGTTATATACATGTAGTGAGCATTATAGGAGCCACGGAAGGGGGTATTGGTGTCACTATACCGGAGTATACAGCGGATGTGAGATAATAGGAGATACGCTCTCACATGTCCCCTTACTGATATATACATGTAGCGAGCATTATAGGAGCCATGGAAGGGGGTATTGGTGTCACTATACCGGAGTATACAGCGGATATGAGATAATAGGAGATACGCTCTCACATGTCCACTTACTGTTATATACATGTAGTGAGCATTATAGGAGCCACGGAAGGGGGTATTGGTGGCACTATACCGGAGTATACAGCAAATGTGGGATAATAGGAGATACGCTCTCACATGTCCCCTTACTGTTATATACATGTAGCAAGCATTATAGGAGCCACGGAAGGGGGTATTGGTGTCACTATACCGGAGTATACAGCGGATGTGAGATAACAGGAGATACGCTCTCACATGTCCCCTTACTGTTATATACATATAGCGAGCATTATAGGAGCCACGGAAGGGGGTATTGGTGGCACTATACCGGAGTACACAGCAGACGTGAGATAATAGGAGATATACGCTCTCACATGTCCCCTTACTGTTATATACATGTAGTGAGCATTATAGGAGCCACGGAAGGGGGTATTGGTGGCACTATACCAGAGTATACAGCGGATGTGAGATAATAGGAGATATGCTCTCACATGTCCCCTTACTGTTATATACATGTAGTGAGCATTATAGGAGCCACGGAAGGGGGTATTGGTGGCACTATACCAGAGTATACAGCGGATGTGAGATAATAGGAGATATGCTCTCACATGTCCCCTTACTGTTATATACATGTAGCAAGCATTATAGGAGCCACGGAAGGGGGTATTGGTGGCACTATACCGGAGTATACAGCGAATGTGGGATAATAGGAGATACGCTCTCACATGTCCCCTTACTGTTATATACATGTAGCAAGCATTATAGGAGCCACGGAAGGGGGTATTGGTGGCACTATACCGGAGTACACAGCAGACGTGAGATAATAGGAGATACGCTCTCACATGTCCCCTTACTGTTATATACATGTAGCGAGCATTATAGGAGCCACGGAAGGGGGTATTGGTGGCACTATACCGGAGTATACAGCGGATGTGGGATAATAGAAGATACGCTCTCACATGTCCCCTTACTGTTATATACATGTAGCGAGCATTATAGGAGCCACGGAAGGGGGTATTGGTGTCACTATACCGGATTATACAGCGGACGTGAGATAATAGGAGATACGCTCTCACATGTCCCCTTACTGTTATATACATGTAGCGAGCATTATAGGAGCCACGGAAGGGGGTATTGGTGTCACTATACCGGAGTATACAGCGGATGTGGGATAACAGGAGATACGCTCTAACATGTCCCCTTACTGTTATATACATGTAGTGAGCATTATAGGAGCCACGGAAGGGGGTATTGGTGTCACTATACCAGAGTATACAGCGGATATGAGATAATAGGAGATACGCTCTCACATGTCCCCTTAC
This sequence comes from Crinia signifera, assembly GCF_055691185.1. Lineage (NCBI taxonomy): Eukaryota > Metazoa > Chordata > Amphibia > Anura > Myobatrachidae > Crinia > Crinia signifera. The sequence goes on along the minus strand of NC_139228.1, from coordinate 5,907,032 downwards.
TGTTATATACATGTAGTGAGAATTATAGGAGCCACGGAAGGGGGTATTGGTGTCACTATACCGGAGTATACAGCGGACGTGAGATAATAGGAGATACGCTCTCACATGTCCCCTTACTGTTATATACATGTAGCAAGCATTATAGGAGCCACGGAAGGGGGTATTGGTGGCACTATATCGGAGTATACAGCGGATGTGAGATAACAGGAGATACACTCTCACATGTCCCCTTACTGTTATATATATGTAGCAAGCATTATAGGAGCCACGGAAGGGGGTACTGGTGTCACTATACTGGAGTATACAGCGGATGTGAGATAACAGGAGATACGCTCTCACATGTCCCCTTACTGTTATATACATGTAGCGAGCATTATAGGAGCCACGGAAGGGGGTATTGGTGTCACTATACCGGAGTATACAGCGGATGTGAGATAACAGGAGATACGCTCTCACATGTCCCCTTACTGTTATATATATGTAGCAAGCATTATAGGAGCCACGGAAGGGGGTATTGGTGTCACTATACCGGAGTATACAGCGCATGTGAGATAATGGGAGATACGCTCTCACATGTCCCCTTACTGTTATATACATGTAGCGAGCATTATAGGAGCCACGGAAGGGGGTATTGGTGTCACTATACCGGAGTATACAGCGGATGTGAGATAACAGGAGATACGCTCTCACATGTCCCCTTACTGTTATATACATGTAGCGAGCATTATAGGAGCCACGGAAGGGGGTATTGGTGTCACTATACTGGAGTATACAGCGGATGTGAGATAACAGGAGATACGCTCTCACATGTCCCCTTACTGTTATATATATGTAGCAAGCATTATAGGAGCCACGGAAGGGGGTATTGGTGTCACTATACTGGAGTATACAGCGGATGTGAGATAACAGGAGATACGCTCTCACATGTCCCCTTACTGTTATATATATGTAGCAAGCATTATAGGAGCCACGGAAGGGGGTATTGGTGTCACTATACTGGAGTATACAGCGGATGTGAGATAACAGGAGATACGCTCTCACATGTCCCCTTACTGTTATATATTTGTAGCAAGCATTATAGGAGCCACGGAAGGGGGTATTGGTGTCACTATACCGGAGTATACAGCGCATGTGAGATAATGGGAGATACGCTCTCACATGTCCCCTTACTGTTATATACATGTAGCGAGCATTATAGGAGCCACGGAAGGGGGTATTGGTGTCACTATACCGGAGTATACAGCGTATGTGGGTTAATAGGAGATACGCTCTCACATGTCCCCTTACTGTTATATACATGTAGCGAGCATTATAGGAGCCACGGATGGGGGTATTGGTGTCACTATACCGGAGTATACAGCGGATGTGAGATACGCTCTCACATGTCCCCTTACTGTTATATATAGGTAGCAAGCATTATAGGAGCCACGGAAGGGGGTATTGGTGTCACTATACCGGAGTATACAGCGTATGTGGGTTAATAGGAGATACGCTCTCACATGTCCCCTTACTGTTATATACATGTAGCGAGCATTATAGGAGCCACGGAAGGGGGTATTGGTGGCACTATACCGGAGTATACAGCGGACGTGAGATAATAGGAGATACGCTCTCACATGTCCCCTTACTGTTATATACATGTAGCGAGCATTATAGGAGCCACGGAAGGGGGTATTGGTGGCACTATACCGGAGTATACAGCGGACGTGAGATAATAGGAGATACGCTCTCACATGTCCCCTTACTGTTATATACATGTAGCGAGCATTATAGGAGCCACGGAAGGGGGTATTGGTGTCACTATACTGGAGTATACAGCGGATGTGAGATAACAGGAGATACGCTCTCACATGTCCCCTTACTGTTATATATATGTAGTGAGCATTATAGGAGCCACGGAAGGGGGTATTGGTGTCACTATACCGGAGTATACAGCGGACGTGAGATAATAGGAGATACGCTCTCACATGTCCCCTTACTGTTATATACATGTAGTGAGCATTATAGGAGCCACGGAAGGGGGTAATGGTGTCACTATACTGGAGTATACAGCGGATGTGAGATAACAGGAGATACGCTCTCACATGTCCCCTTACTGTTATATATATGTAGTGAGCATTATAGGAGCCACGGAAGGGGGTATTGGTGTCACTATACCGGAGTATACAGCGGACGTGAGATAATAGGAGATACGCTCTCACATGTCCCCTTACTGTTATATACATGTAGCGAGCATTATAGGAGCCACGGAAGGGGGTATTGGTGGCACTATACCGGAGTATACAGCGGACGTGAGATAATAGGAGATACGCTCTCACATGTCCCCTTACTGTTATATACATGTAGCGAGCATTATAGGAGCCACGGAAGGGGGTATTGGTGGCACTATACCGTAGTATACAGCGGACGTGAGATAATAGGAGATACGCTCTCACATGTCCCCTTACTGTTATATACATGTAGCGAGCATTATAGGAGCCACGGAAGGGGGTATTGGTGGCACTATACCGGAGTATACAGCGGACGTGAGATAATAGGAGATACGCTCTCACATGTCCCCTTACTGTTATATACATGTAGTGAGCAGTATATGAGCCACGGAAGGGGGTATTGGTGGCACTATACCGGAGTATACAGCGGATGTGAGATAATAGGAGATACGCTCTCACATGTCCCCTTACTGTTATATACATGTAGCGAGCATTATAGGAGCCACGGAAGGGGGTATTGGTGGCACTATACCGGAGTATACAGCGGATGTGAGATAACAGGAGATACGCTCTCACATGTCCCCTTACTGTTATATACATGTAGCGAGCATTATAGGAGCCACGGAAGGGGGTATTGGTGTCACTGTACCGGAGTATACAGCGGATGTGAGATAACAGGAGATACGCTCTCACATGTCCCCTTACTGTTATATACATGTAGCGAGCATTATAGGAGCCACGGAAGGGGGTATTGGTGGCACTATACCGGAGTATACAGCGGATGTGAGATAATAGGAGATTCATCTTTCTCTCACATCTTTCCTAATACTAATTATACTTAATTAGGCTGAGAAATAATGCATTGAATACAGTTGTCATGCACATACATTGCACAGAGAATATGCAAATCTCTACATTCCTAGAGGGTAAATTTACCAGGCAACAGCTTTGCAGAGTGTTTAAGCGTGCCATTTTTCCGTCTTGCTTAAAGCAGAATACACCACGTTGTGCTTGGGACATACAAGCCAATCCCTGCTTACATGTGGTGAGGAAGCAGCTGCGTTTAGTACATTTACCCTCAGCCCTGAGCAGTGATAACAGAGCAGCCAATCATGTTACAGGCTGGGTTTATAACATGATAGTCAGCTGCTGATTGGCTGCTGCGTTATCACGTCACCAGGCCTAGTCCACCTGCCCCTGTGCTTGGTTACAGCTGCAGTGCAAGTCCTTACCAGATTGTGCCAGCTGGTAGACCTCTGCTGCGGCCTGAGACACCGGGCTGCTCACAAATGGCACCACTACCCCCGAAGGTAATCGCTGAATGAGAAAGTTATAGGCTTCGTCCAGACGCGTCTCACAGTCTGAGTCCAACGTCAGCTGCACCCGATAGTAGTTACTGGCCCAGTCCGGGTAGGAGCCCAGGCTGACGTGTCTCCGATAGCGATTGTTGGTGTCTTCTAACACAGGGGCGATGGCTACCTCATCGGCATTCACATAAATCTCCCGGCAGTAGAATTGCGTCTTGTCATTGCGGAAGAGATGGTCCAAGCCCTCCAGTGCTCGCTCCATCAGCGATGGGATCCCGGGAAATACGTAGACGTTGCGGACACTAATGAGGGGGTACTTGAAGCAGTCACCAGTGCGCTTATCTGTGCCGTAGTTCAGCTTAGAGGACACAGGGATCCGTGCCAGCTTCATCTCCGGGCAGCACACATCTGACTTCCCAAAGAACTTCTGCACCAGGGACACCATCTCTGGGTGAGGGAACACACTCTCCCCGAAAGCCTTTGCCACGGCCTCGAAGGTGACATCGTCATGTGTGGGGCCGATTCCCCCTGAGGTGAGGACATAGGTGTACTGGGAGGAGAAGGCTGCAATCTCGCTGGCAATGGTGACTACATCATCCGGGATTACTGAAATTCTGCTGACCTTAACCCCGATGGAGCGCAGCTTCTTACACATGAAGAACGAGTTGGTGTCCTGGGTGTGGCCCTGAAACACAGTATAACAGTTATGGGCAAGCAGAGGGCGGGATCACCAGCCACAGTCTATACCACAAGGGCGGGATCACCGGCCACAGGCTATACCACTAGGGCGGAATCACCGGCCACAGGCTATACCACAAGGGCGGGATCACCGGCCACAGGCTATACCACAAGGGTGGGATCACCAACCACAGGCTATACCACAAGGGCGGGATCACCGGCCACAGGCAATACCACAAGGGCGGAATCACCGGCCACACCACGAGGGCGGGATCACCGGCCACAGGCTATACCACGAGGGCGGGATCACCGGCCACAGGCTATACCACGAGGGCGGAATCACCGGCCACAGGCTATACCACGAGGGCGGGATCACCGGCCACAGGCTATACCACAAGGGCGGGATCACCGGCCACAGGCTATACCACAAGGGCGGGATCACCGGCCACAGGCTATACCACAAGGGCTGGATCACCGGCAACAGGCTATACCACAAGGGCGGGATCACCGGCCACAGGCTATACCAGGAGGGCTGGATCCCCGGACGCAGGCTATACCACGAGGGCTGGAGCCCCGGACGCAGGCTATACCACGAGGGCTGGAGCCCCGGCCACAGGCTATACCACGAGGGCGGGATCACCGGCCACAGGCTATACCACAAGGGCGGGATCACTGGCCACATGCTATACCAAGAGGGGCACAGCCATGCCGGCAAATTAAGTAGCACATCTGTTCCCATGGTGGCTGTAGCGTGGTGATGGTGGGAGAAGACACCAGGGTGGCCGTGTGTGTGTGACACCAGGTGGTGGTGTGGGTGTGACACCAGGTGGCTGTATGTGTCACGAGGAGGCAGTGTGTGTGTGTGTGACACCAGGAGGCAGTGTGTGTGTGTGTGTGCGCGACACCAGGTGGCTGTATGTGTGTGTGAGACACTATAATATATATATATATATATATATATATATATATATATATATATACACACACATCAATCGAATACCGGCACTCCCAATTTCCGTAATGTAGCAAATTGCCCGGGTGCCAGGGACGCGGACAGATCCGTGTAATACAGGCAAAACGAATGAAGCAGCACTTTCGGGTCTTGTAACACCATAAATCATAGGCAGGACACAGCGGTCTCAAGCAACGTTTCGATATTTAATCGTCAGGAGCCTGATGACGATTAAATATCGAAACGTTGCTTGAGACCGCTGTGTCCTGCCTATGATTTATGGTGTTACAAGACCCGAAAGTGCTGCTTCATTCGTTTTGCCTATATATATATATATATATATATATATATATATATATATATATATATATATATATATATATGACATCCCCTAGCGCAGTGTGTAAATAAGATACATGTGGATAGAAGTGTGTAGGGTACATGGATACAGCTATACATACAGAAGATACTCACCTTGAGAATCTCATCCCCTATGATAATGATGCCAGCGGTCACAGCCAGGTTGTTGGACGTGCTGCTGCCAAGAGAGGACATGGCAAGGTGCCCCTGCAGCCTGCCCAACCGCAGTACCCCTCTCCCGAGCCACAGGCTGGTGGACATAAGCTGCTTTTGGCACACTCAGCCCTTCTATGGGAACAAGGGATGGAGCAAAGGTCAGGGTGGGAGGAGAGGAGAGCTCTGTAACCCCCTCATCACCAGTCACAGCTCTTACCACACAGACCTTATGCATGGGCTCACCGCACTACTGCACCCACTGTGCTCCCCACACAACACACTGCGCACTACTGCCCCCAATTTCCCAACCACACAATTGCCCTTACTGTGCTCACTCCACTAAGCGCTACTGCCCCCAATTTCCCAACCACACAATTGCCCTTACTGTGCTCACCCCACTAAGCGCTACTGCCCCCAATTTCCCCACCACACAACACACTACTGCCCCCACTGTGCTCAACACACTGCGCACTACGGCCCCAATTTCCCCACCACACTACTGCCCCCACTCTGCACTACTGCCCCCACTGTGCTCATCACATTGCACACTACTACCCCCACTGTGATCCCCACACTGTGCACTACTGCCCCCACTGTGATCCCCACACTGCGCACTACTGCCCCCACTGTGCTTACCACACACTACTGCCCCCATTGTGCTCAGCACACCGCATACTAACTCACCTTACACTATCGCTCCTCCACTATACATACTACTCCCTGTGCACATACTCACCCCGTACCCCCTCTTGCTACACAACGTGCATGTTACATACATGCAATAATTCCCAACCTAGGACATGCGGAGCACGGACCATTTCCGGTACAAAAGTGAAGCACCAGGAAGACTCCGTGCCTCACAGAAACCACGCCCCCCGCATGCTATTGGACGCAGCCTTCGCCACTCTAGAGCTGTACGGAGTATAACCAGGAAGTGCAGCGCCATGGAATCCGGTGCGACCTGAGACACCTTCCCCCGGCAACAATGACCGGTCCATAGTTCCGTACGTGCAGACACTTTTACACTCATCTTCCCTGTAACAAGTGCTAGGGCACCTGGTGTGCAGTTCACTTGATACCCTGGGGTTATATAAATCATGTGATCACCCCTCTCCCAGTAAATGAAAGCACACATAAAATAATAGACTTTATTACAGTAATGTGTACAGACAGCACATGTATGACGGATACAAACAGCATAAATAGGAGGGGGCAGCAGCATCCTGCATGGGGAAAAAAGGTGCTTGTGGCCGCAAAGGAGGGTCCGACTTTAGCGCCAGGTCTACGACTTCTCGGCAGGCAGCGGCCGGCGGAAGAGGAGGATGTGGGGTTCTAGGAGGAGAAAGCGCAGTGTCAGTATAACCATTGCAGAATCTTACCAGTCCAACCTGCTTACAGTTGGTGCAGCATGGTAGCACAGTGGTTAGCATTGCCACTTACACCTTTGTGTGTGTGTTCTCCCCATATATATGCACATGCTTCCTCCACTAGACTAAGTGCACCTTAAAGCACTGTGTCACACTAGAAAGATCTGCAATCTTCAGATGTGCACACAAATTAGCCTTGAAACCTTTTGCCGGTACTGGACAGAAGATTTCAGGCAAGCGCACATCTTTACCAAAGATTTATTTTAAGTTCCCGTGTGCGTTCCTATGGATCTTTTGCTAAATCTTCTGATCTTTCACTCAGCACGTAAGAACAGAATATTTAGCAAAAGATCCACGAGAGCGCGCATTCAATATCAGCAAATATCGGTTAATATATAAATCAAGGATAAAAGGGCTTAACTTTTTTTGTGAGGTAAAAAAAATAAAATAAATTAAGCCCTCCATCCATCAACATACACACGCAGACACTTATCTTTAGACCCTCACCCTTTTTTTTTAGCTGCAAACTTTTTATCTGCATATGTTATTGTTGTTATTGACCATGATAATTTAATAAAAGGATTTTTACCAAAAGCACTCATTGAACTGAAACCAAAGTTATATATAGACACTGTTTTCATAACTTTTAGCACCTCACCCAAGGTTTTTTTTCTAGCATAATTGGCGCTGCTTCTCTAATATATAACATATATATTATGTTTGTGGCCGGAGAGCCCGGCACACATGTGTAATGGCTGCCATGGCTCTGTAGGAAATAGTAAATAAGATGCTAAACAGTCCTTTTGCTAATGAAACTGCACAGCAGGCATCATTTGTGTTTGTGCCTGTGAAAGGTGTTGGTAAGGAGCCCAGCACTGGGGCACAATAACACACGGTACTTGTTTCCTAGAACGGCGCCCAGATTTTCTACGTACGCAAACGTAGGGAAATCACATCACATGGGCCATTTTAGTGCCATGCAATGCGATGTGATTTTATTCACTGCTCTGTGTGCCCCAGGGAATCACATCACATCACATCTCCTGCAAAATCCCATGCGATTTTATAGGGTGTGCGATGGCATTACATTAGCTATACAATGATATCATTGTATGACATACAATGATGTTTTATGCACCCCCCCCCCCCCCCCCCACTATCCACGCCACCCCGCAGCATGGCGAGCGGAGGCGGAACACATGCTCCACTACGGTGTTGATTTTATTTAGTGTGGCGAGCGCAGAGAGGCCTGCGGGTAACTTTACATGTATTCCGCGTCCACTCGCCACGCTTCAGGCTCGATGCACTCGCCACACTATATAAAATCAACTCCATGCCGAAGTGAATAGTGGAGGTATGAAAAAGTTGTAGGACGCGTACCGCTGCACTTGCCACGCTTCGGGTGGCGTGGATAGTGAGGGGGGTGTGTAAAACATAATTTTATGACATACAATCATAGTATTGTATACCTAATATTACATGAAAAAAAATCACATCACACGGCACTAAAATAGCCCATGCAATGCGATTTCCCTACACAGAATAGCCCACTAAGCAAATAGCTTAGTGGGCGCTGTTCTAGGAAACAAGTACCAACCACATATTGTAAAATGATATGTGCAGGCACTGAGCTGGGACTACATGTCCCATGCTGCAGTGCTGCAAGTTAGTGAAGCCTGTGCTGTGCACAGGCTTAAGACAATGTATAATATTGTAAATGTATTTAAAATGTGTGCACAGGCTCAGTGTGTACAGAGTAACACGTGTGCTTTAAATGTATTTTAAAAGGAAATGTGCACTTACTGTAACTGCTGTGTCCCAGGGGAATCCAGAGTCCTGTGTGGGCTGCTGGATCCCCCCAAAAACTGAATACTTTCCCAGACAGCCTCCAGGCTTGGAGCTGCAGGGAACCTCAGCTTTCCAACAAGCTGGGTGATTCCCTTGGAGCTCCATGGGGCTCTCCATGAGCGGGCAGGAGACCCGGGAGGGGATCAGGGCTGCCCATCTCTGGAGCTCACATGAGCTAGAGGTGTTCAGCTGGTCCCCTGGAAGTACGGTTTTGGAGGGAAACCTTCCCGCTGGCCAGACAGACCGGCACCTGGGTGGTACCTGGTCCCCCAGGTGGGCTGTGGCTCAGAGGAGTAACCACTCCTCTCTGTCCATAGGGGTCAATGCTGAAGGTGCATGTGCCCAGCACATGCTGGTCTCATGCACTTAAGCTGATTGGTTGGAGACCACAGGGTGGGCTTACCCCCTGTGGTAATGTGATTTAGAGTAACATAAAAGGATGGATGCTGCCTGTGTAAAATTGTACAATCTGCCCGACTTCAATGCTGTAACATTTGTATGCTATGCCTCCTAGTGATAGGAGAAGAGATCTTTTCAGATCTATTGGCAAATAAACTCCTTTCTGCCTCAAGGACGTTCACTTTCATCTTGCGACCAACAGAATTACGGCAGTAATTGCGTTCTCCAGCTGTACTGGGCATAGCATCCAGCGTCTCCGAGTTCCGATCTGCCAGCTACCGAAGCAGAGGTCTGGTCCGTGACCAGTGGGGAACCAACCGACACTAGTCGGGGGTGCGTCAGCAGCGTGTCCAGCAGGTAGTACTCCGGTGCCAGCGTTTGGACCTGAGGAAGTATCTGTGGTACCAGGCGCCAGTTAGGAGTAGTCTGGTGGTGGCAACGATAACCCCGCCCACTGTGTAGTAGGCGGAGTCAGTAACAGGGAGTCCACTATTGGCCAGGTCCCGTGAGACCAGCATCTATGGACCCGAAGGGCATAGCCAGAGCATAAGGGCAGACGTCCGGGCACAATGTTATACTGCGCTATTATATATATAGATATATCCCAGTATAACAAAGCGGCACTCAGACTTGAGTAGTTGTGAAATTCAAAGGATTACTTTTAATCCATGTGCAGCAAACCACGTAACGTTTCGGAGCTCGAAGGCTCTGTCGCCAGACCCGCAGTCTGAGTGCCGCTTTGTTATACTTCGCTATATCTGAGGTACCCATTACTTCCTGAGGGCACTGGAGCCAGTTTGTTCTCAGCATCCACGGTAAGTCCTGAGTGCCAGGCCTATATATATATATATATATATATATATATATATATGGGGTTTCGCATCCTAAGAAGTGACACACGTCATGAAGTTGGATCTGACACTACTTATTTGAACAATACTGTGATCTGTATTGAAAAGTGAACTAAACTTTGTATAAACCGTTTTACTGATACTGTGATGAAATTTATAATAAAAAACTTCTTTTATGTACCAATGCATGATTGTTAATGCACTAAAGTGGTGAAACATACAGAGCGCACATCTATCTCTTCTTCTTCTATCTATCCCACCTGGTACCTATATTTAACAGCTAGGTACGGTAGAAGTGCTGCTCACTAATCAGCGCAGAAAAAGGACCACACTCCCCCCCATATATATATATATATATATATATATATATATATATATATATATATATATATATATATATATATATATATATATATATCTCTAGATCGCACTTCAGCTTTTTTAGAAACATAGAAAATGTTAATGAATTTGCTACGTTTCTGTTACGTGACATACGGCCACCGGCCTACCAGCATCAGTCAGAGGATTGTGCCGGATTTATATAGAACTGTCACTGCCATCCACTTCTCTATGTGCCCAATTCTGATCTGAACGCAGCCCTGGCGATTATGGAATGGCTGTGCATGCACACAGTTGGCCGGTCATGTGACGGGATCCTGCGATGGCCGTCCGCAGTGTGCCAATCAGTGTTTGGGGGCGGTACTGTAACATATTCCGGGAGTGTACCATAACACCGACTTTCCGTGGCTGTTGGGAGGGAGGGCCGCTGATGACGTTAAAGGCCTCCCTCTCCACACGGCCATCACAGCACTGAGTAAGTCAACAATGGTTTTCCCCTCATGTGCACACCCGCAATCACATTCGCAGCTGTGCATATGGGTGGAGGGGGGAATGCAGTCGCTGTGGAAATCTGAATTACCCCCTATGTCTGTATGAAGGATTACAGTGTCAGGAACACTGATTGGTCCATTGGGGAGGGTCTTCAGTGTGAGAAACCACGTCTCTCTTGTATCTGCGGACCCTTGCACCCCCACTTTCATACTTGACGGTGGTCTCACAGCCGGCGGTTAAGCTGGAGGAGGACCAGCGGCAATAGAAAGCGCGGGACAAGCCATGCTGCATTTGCATGGCTGATCCCCTGTCAAAATGGCCCTGCTACGCACAGCAACTACCAGGATTCGTTAGGATTCTTTGCCTGTCCGAGGTGGGAGGAGAAGGAGGCCAGGTGGGAGGCAGAGGCAGGGAGGCCAGCCCTGTATGTATCGCAGGGTAATAGGCAGAGCGCAATGCGCACCTGATGTCCCGGTGACAGCGATGGATTTGTACTGCTGCAGGGGCAACCAAGTAGGTACGATGCAATGCGCACGGGACTGCGCACTGCATTGCATTTCTTGTCAAATACTGGGCACTGTACATGCGATTTATCACTGAAAGTGCATGTGAGCCTCCCTAGCGTATGGTGGCCTTTCGAGCCATGTCCAGGGGAGGGAGCGACTTTAATAGACAGGCTCTCACCTGCCCCCTAGTGCAGCATCACATACCTGGTTCGTGGATCATGTAGTGTACCCAGCCTTGGCTCTGCTGTACGCCCAGGTTCCGCCACTCCGTTTCAGACATCAGATGCGTTTTAGGCACCATCTTGGCAATGTCCTTTGGTAACATGACGTGTCTGAAAGACAGGACTGGCTCAGAACAGCATTGTGCACATCGGGGTCCTCGTGGTCTAGCAATTTTATTTTCATAGAAACATAGAATGTGACGGCAGATAAGAACCACTTGGCCCATCTAGTCTGCCCCTCTATTAAACATGTTACCTCAAACCGTATTTGATCCTTATTTCTGTGTAAGGATATCACTATGCCTAGCCCAAGCATGTTTACATTGTACTACTGTATTTTCCTCTACCACCTCTGATGGTAGGCTATTCCACTTATCTACTACTCTTTCTGTGAAGTAATTCTTCCTCCCATTTCCCCTGAATCTTCCTCCCTCTAGTTTCAGTGCATGTCCTCGTGTTCTGTTGCTCCTCTTCCTGTGAAGAATGTCTCCCACCTGTACCTTGTTATAACCCTTGATATATGTGAAAGTTTCTATCATGTCCCCCCTTTCCCTTCTCTGCTCTAAAGTATACATATTCAGATCTTTTAGTCTTTCCTGGTACGTTTTGTGATGTAGGCCATGCACCATTTTAGTTGCCCTTCTTTGTACAGTCTCTAATGTATTTATATCCTTCTGGAGATATGGCCTCCAGAACTGAACACAATACTCTAGGTGAGGTCGTACCAATGACCTATACAGTGGCATTATTACTTCTTTCTTTCTACTGCTGATACCTCTCCCTATGCAACCAAGCATCTGACTTGCCTTCTTCATTGCTTTGTTACATTGCCTACCTGCCTTTAAGTCCCCTGAAATAGTGACACCTAGATCCCTCTCTTCCTCAGTAGTTTCCATTATAGTGCCATTTATACTATATTTAGTCTTTTGGATTTCTGAGACCCAAGTGCATGATTTTGCATTTTTTGGCATTAAACTGTAGTTGCCATTCTCTTGACCATTTCTCTAATCTGCCTAGATCCTCAATCATTTGTTTTACCCCTCCTAGTGTGTCTACCCTATATACCAATAAAGATATTAAAAAGCACAGGTCCAAGTACAGATCCCTGGGGTACTCCACTTGTAACCTTTCCCTCCTTTGACTGTACTCCGTTTACTACAACTCTCTGTTTTCTGTCCTGCAACCATGCTCTTATCCATTTAACCATCTTAGAATCCAATCCCAAGCTTTCAAGTTTATTTAACAGGCTGCAGAACTACAAGTCCCAGCATGAGAGCACCTCTTACTATATGTGCAGTCCATATACTATATTGTGCACATAAGCCCCTCAGCTTGGAGAACCCCCTCATCTGCTACCTGCTCTGAATGAGAAGATCTAGTGTTTATCGGCTGCGTATAAACCTAAAGGCACAATGGCATACAAATGGTCAGTCTTCTGGATGAATTTGCAGCTCCATGTGGGTGGCTCTCTGAGGTGCACACTAATATTTAGCACTGTTTTTCTACTAACAGTTAATATTTTATTCTAGCATTACATAGTTAGCATTATACTAAACCCCTCCCGTGTATAACACTACCCCCCCCCCCCCCCCAGCTTCTTCCTCACTAATACTACTTTCAGACCACAAACCCGTGTCCAACCCTGCATTTTGAACACAGGTTTGTCCTTGCAGAGAGCCGTGTCAGACTCTTAAATTACCCCTTTCGCACTGCACTTTAACCCGGGTTTTCCTAGGATTGGTGCTTACACACTGAACCCGTGTCCGGGCAGGAAAACCTATGTGTGTCATTAAAAATTGACTTTTTTTATGGCTCACAATAATGATGTCACAAAGGAAATAAGTGAGGGGTGGAGCTTGTTCACAGCATTGCAGCAGCACCCCTAATGTTGAGCAATTCTCTCACCTCCTCATCTGTCCAGAGAGAGGACATATTGCTGTAAAGCAGGCTGTAGAAGTGTGGAATACACACTGGACAAGTGTGGATTGCAGGCTGTAAAAGTGTGGAGCGCAGACTGGGATGGTGCCTGTGTTCCCTGGTCCGCAGCTCCAGCGAGCTGCTTGTTGTTTTCCGGGGTCAGACTGCTGACCTCACAGGAATCCACCAATAGCAGCATTTCATAAACAGCAGTGTCGGATGACACGGGTCGGGACCTTTCTGACTACACAGAAACACTGTTAGAGCCGTGTTCAACCCTGGTAAAGACCAGGGTTGAAAAGCCGTGTTGCTCAACACGGGTTTTCGGAGTGTGGCGCTTTCATACAGCACCCTGACCTGTGTTTAAGCACCGCGAACACGGCAATAACCCGTGTTCACAGTGCGGTCTGAAAGCGGTATAAGGAGCCACACAGTAGAACGATTTTTTTTTGCCGATTGGACGATATATCGTCCGAGGTTTACCGTTAATCGGTCAAAAAACGGCCAATATCAGTCCGATGCGCACTCCCGTGGATCTTTCATTAAATCTTCTGATCTTACGTGCTGCATGAAAGATGAGAAGATTTAACAAAAGATCCATAGGAACGCACAGGGGTCCAGGACAGACTAAAGATTTCAAGGCTAATTTATGCGCACATCTTAAGATCGCAGATCTTTCTAGTGTGTGGGCACACCCTCTTCTCACCAGTGTGCTGCCCTGGGTGACTGGCGTTCACCTGTTTTATGGGGCTTCCGCACCCCAGATTTACATTTAGCATTAGGGGCCACCAGAGACGTGGTCACCTAGTTGGAGAACTAATATTTCTTGCCCAATAAATATGAGCAGACAGACAGAAAGAAGAGAGACTCTCAGTGACTGTGTGCTTATTACCATTAGCAGCTGATTACACAGAATTAGGGTGTCATTCATCAACACCTAAAATACAATATAAAAACTGTAATTCCGCGCTTATGATGTTCCCAAAGTAGTACTGGATCACCACCAGTGGATAAATAATACTAATAAAGGTCACCGAAAATATATTTCCAACAAATGGCATAAATATCCAGATGTGCAAATAGACGCTACTGAAGAAGGATCCTAGTGATCCGAAACGCGTTTGGCGTGCCTTACCTATTGGACTACATCTTTGCTGCCGGGGCTCCAGGGAGTTTGGGACCGAAGGACTCTGCATTGGACTGCTTTTGCCTATTGGACATACCTGCCACCTGAGTTGCCCTGGGCTACATCGTTTCATGCTTGTTTTATCCTCATCTCTTGTAAGTGTGCACCTTGATTAAAGCAATTTTAGTGTTAAAAGTTATGCACTATATGTTTTTTTTCCTTTTTCCACTTACATGTGTTAATCGCTGAGGAGGATCACCTGAATCCAATGTAAAGGATCTATTGGCACATCTGGATATTTACGCCATTTGATGGAAAGAAATTGTCAGTAACATTTATTATTATTATTTATCCACTGGTGGTGATCCAATACTTCTTTGGGAACTCCAGAAGTTCAATTACAGTCTTTATATTGTATTGCCCAATAAATATATCAAGAACCTCCATATGACTGTTACAGAGAAGGGTTCAATACAATTATTGTAGAGTATGGGATTCTTACTGTGAATAGCTGCACCAGACCGGGAAGGGTCTGTAGTACAAATACACATTAGGATTTGCTACATAACAATGCATAAGAGTCCTGTACAGTCCTGCCCCCCACCCCAACTACACACACCCCTCCCACAGCCCCCCTTCAACTACACACACCCCTCCCACAGCCCCCCAGCTACTACACACACCCCTCCCACAGCCCCCCAGCTACTACACACACCCCTCCCACAGCCCCCCAGCTACTACACACACCCCTCCCACAGCCCCCCAGCTACTACACACACCCCTCCCACAGCCCCCCAGCTACTACACACACCCCTCCCACAGCCCCCCAGCTACTACACACACCCCTCCCACAGCCCCCCAGCTACTACACACACCCCTCCCACAGCCCCCCAGCTACTACACACACCCCTCCCACAGCCCCCCAGCTACTACACACACCCCTCCCACAGCCCCCCAGCTACTACACACACCCCTCCCACAGCCCCCCAGCTACTACACACACCCCTCCCACAGCCCCCCAGCTACTACACACACCCTCCCACAGCCCCCCAGCTACTACACACACCCCTCCCACAGCCCCCCAGCTACTACACACACCCCTCCCACAGCCCCCCAGCTACTACACACACCCCTCCCACAGCCCCCCAGCTACTACACACACCCCTCCCACAGCCCCCCAGCTACTACACACACCCCTCCCACAGCCCCCAGCTACTACACACACCCCTCCCACAGCCCCCCAGCTACTACACACACCCCTCCCACAGCCCCCCAGCTACTACACACACCCCTCCCACCGTCCCCCAGCTACTACACACACCCCTCCCACAGCCCCCCAGCTACTACACACACCCCTCCCACAGCCCCCCAGCTACTACACACACCCCTCCCACAGCCCCCCAGCTACTACACACACCCCTCCCACAGCCCCCCAGCTACTACACACACCACTCCCACAGCCCCCCAGCTACTACACACACCCCTCCAGCTACACACACCCCTCCCACAGCCCCCCAACCACACACACCCCTCCCACAACTATACACCCCTCCCACCGCCCCTCCCCCCCCAACTATACACCCTCCCACACCCCTCCCCCCCCCCCCCAACTATACACCCTCCCACACACCCCCCCCCCCCCCAACTATACACCCTCCCACACACACCCCCCCCCCCCCCCCAACTATACACCCCTCCCACAGCCCCCCCAGCCATCCCATACAGGGCCCCCGCTAAACACACATGCTCAACAAAGAGACCCCCTATTGTTCTCTCCCCTCTCCCATATGCAGCAGCAGAGTATGCTGGTACTAGTAGTCCCCCGGTTACCGGTACTCGAAGCGCTCGTCGTCGTACTTGTCGGAGTAGTAGATGTGTTTAGCGGACATCTTACTCAGTCTGAGCGCGTTACCCGCCGCTACAGCTTCAAACTCATCAGCAGCGCTCTCTGATTGGCTGCCTGCAACTGCCACTCAGCGCACCGGCTAATCCGCTGCTGTGACCTCACTTAGGTGGGATGTTTCTGAAAGCGAGGCGTGAGCCGCAGCCCGTACCATCATGGCCGCCGGCTTCTCCCATAGCGTCACCGTGACGTAGCCGGAAGTAGTGAAAAGTTTACTCTCTGGGAGGAGACAGGCGGAAAGTTTCCCGAGTGAGGAGTCCGGGCCCGAGACCCCCCTCCCTGCTCGCCCCGCTTCATGCTTCCCCGGTGAGTGCTCCCTCGGCCCCCTGAGACCAGGGTGCCTGCATGTACGGGCGCCCTCCTCCCCCAGCCGCCGCCGGGGCTTCCGCCGTCTTAGCCTCCCCCATATACCTCTTCTGTCAATGACACCCCTCCCCTCCCTATTATACCCCCTGTCACTGACACCCCTCCCCATACCTCCCCTCTCACTGACACCACTCCCCATACCCCCCTCACTGACACCCCTCCCCATACCTCCCCTGTCACTGACACCCCTCCCCCCCATACCCCCCTGTCACTGACACCCCTCCCCCCCATACCCCCCTGTCACTGACACCCCTCCCCCCCATACCCCCCTGTCACTGACACCCCTCCCCATACCTCACCTGTCACTGACTCCCCTCCCCATACCTCCCCTGTCACTGACACCCCTCCCCATACCTCCCCTGTCACTGACACCCCTCCCCATACCTCCCCTGTCATTAACACCCTTCCCCTCCCTATACCTCCACTGACACCCCTCCCCTCCCCATACCTCCCGTCCCTGACACCCCTCCCCATATCTCCCGTCACTGACGCCCCTCCCCATACCCCCTGTCACTGACACCCCTCCCCTCCCTATACCCCCTGTCACTGACACCCCTGTCACTGACACCCCTCCCCTCACACCCCTGTCACTGACACCCCTCCCCTCCCCATACACCCCGGTCACTGACACCCCTCCCCTCCCCTCCCCATACACCTCTGTCACTGACACCCCTCCCCATACACCTCTGTCACTGACACCCCTCCCCATACCTCCCCTGTCACTGACACCCCTCCCCATACCTCCCCTGTCACTGACACCCCTCCCCATACCTCCCCTGTCACTGACACCCCTCCCCATAAATCCCCTGTCACTGACACCCCTCTTCTCCCTATTATGCCCCCATGTCACTGACACCCCTCCCCATACCTCCCCTGTCATTAACACCCCTCCCCATACCTCCCCTGTCATTAACACCCCTCCCCATACCTCCCCTGTCATTAACACCCCTCCCCATACCTCCCCTGTTACTGACACCGCTCCCATACCCCCTGTAACTGACACCCCTCCCCATACCCCCTTTTACTGACACCCCTCCCCATACCTCCCCTGTCACTGACACTGCTCCCATACCCCCTGTAACTGACACCCCTCCCCATACCACCTTTTACTGATACCCCTCCTTATAACTCCCCTGTAACTGACACCTCTCCCCTCCCTATACCTCCCCTGTCACTGACACCCCTCCCCTCCCTATACCACCCTGTCACTGACACCCCTTCCCATACCTCACCTGTCACTGACACCCCTCCCCATACCTCCCCTGTCACTGACACCCCTCCCCATACCTCCCCTGTCACTGACACCCCTCCCCATACCTCCCCTGTCGCTGACACCCCTCCCCATACCTCCCCTGTCGCTGACACCCCTCCCCTCCCTATACCTCCACTGACACCCCTCCCCTCCCCATACCTCCCGTCCCTGACACCCCTCCCCATATCTCCCGTCACTGACACCCCTCCCCATACCCCCTGTCACTGACACCCCTCCCCTCCCCATACCCCCTGTCACTGACACCCCTCCCCTCCCCATACCCCCTGTCACTGACACCCCTGTCACTGACACCCCTCCCCTCACACCCCTGTCACTGACACCCCTCCCCTCCCCATACACCCCTGTCACTGACACCCCTCCCCTCCCCATACACCTCTGTCACTGACACCCCTCCCGATACACCTCTGTCACTGACACCCCTCCCCATACCTCCCCTGTCACTGACACCCCTCCCCATACCTCCCCTGTCACTGACACCCCTCCCCATACCTCCCCTGTCACTGACACCCCTCCCCATAAATCCCCTGTCACTGACACCCCTCTTCTCCCTATTATGCCCCCATGTCACTGACACCCCTCCCCATACCTCCCCTGTCATTAACACCCCTCCCCATACCTCCCCTGTCATTAACACCCCTCCCCATACCTCCCCTGTCATTAACACCCCTCCCCATACCTCCCCTGTAACTGACACCGCTCCCATACCCCCTGTAACTGACACCCCTCCCCATACCCCCTTTTACTGACACCCCTCCCCATACCTCCCCTGTCACTGACACTGCTCCCATACCCCCTGTAACTGACACCCCTCCCCATACCACCTTTTACTGATACCCCTCCCCATACCTCCCCTGTAACTGACACCTCTCCCCTCCCTATACCTCCCCTGTCACTGACACCCCTCCCTTCCCATACCTCACCTGTCACTGACACCCCTTCCCATACCTCACCTGTCACTGACACCCCTCCCCATACCTCCCCTGTCACTGACACCCCTCCCCATACCTCCCCTGTCACTGACACCCCTCCCCATACCTCCCCTGTCGCTGACACCCCTCCCCTCCCTATACCTCCACTGACACCCCTCCCCATACCCCCTTTTACTGACACCCCTCCCCATACCTCCCCTGTCACTGACACCTCTCCCCTCCCTATACCTCCCCTGTCACTGACACCTCTCCCCTCCCCATACCTCCCCTGTCACTGACACCCCTCCCCTCCCCATACCTCCCCTGTCACTGACCCCCCTCCCCTCCCCATACCTCCCCTGTCACTGACACCCCTCCCCATACCTCCCCTGTCACTGACACCCCTCCCCATACCTCCCCTGTTTACAGTATAGTATACCAGTACTTGATATGCATAGTGTGTTGCTATGGGCCTTATTCACAGTTCATCACAAAGGCAACATTTTTCCCTAATGGGAAAAACTAGAGATGTGCGGGTTCCGTTTTACCCCGATATACTTGGTTCTCACAGCGGCATCTTATAATAACGGAGTAAATCCAAACCTCCACAACTCTAGGCAAAACCATGCTGCACTGCAGGTGGGGCAGATCCAGAGCGAGTCAGATTTTGGTTGAGTGTGTTGAAACTGTAATATAAATTGCAGTGTAAGTATAAAGTAACCAGTATTTACCCTGCACACAAACAATATAACACACCCAGATAATGTAGGGTACACACCACAACGATCATGATTGTGAGCAGATGATCACACGATCTGCATATCGGATCGGAATTGGATCTAAAACACGCCCAATTTACAAACAATCGGACATACTGTGTATCGAAATTGGGGCAATTGAGGCCAAATCGTTCTGGTGTGTACCCAGCATAACTCTCTCTGCACATGTTACATCTGCCCCACCTATTGCCTGTTTGAGAGAGATTTTGCTTTGGTGATGAGGTGTGAATGAGACCCAGGGTTAGATGTATAGACGCACCTCTGTCCTATGTGGCAGGCTTCCCCAATACTCTGCTCCATCTTATTTTTATAAAGAGTCACAATTGGTTGTGCATAGATTGTATTGATCATATTATTGTGTAATGTGGGTCAGTTTGTCTAATGGCAGGGTGATGGGGTATAATCGGTGTGATACAGGTAGTAGTGGTGGTGTACACATGTGGGGTGATACAGGTAGTAGTGGCGGTGTACACGTGTGAGGCAATACTGGCAGCAGTGGCAGTGTACACGTGTGAGGCAATACAGGCAGCAGTGGCGGTGTACACGTGTGAGGCAATACAGGCAGCAGTGGCGGTGTACACGTGAGGCAATACTGGCAGCAGTGGATGTGTACATGTGTGAGGCAATACAGGCAGCAGTGGCGGTGTACACGTGTGAGGCAATACAGGCAGCAGTGGATGTGTACACGTGTGAGGCAATACAGGCAGCAGTGGATGTGTACACTTGAATGGAGATACAGGTGGCAGTGGTATACAGTGGTGGGTGATACAGGTTGCGGTGATGCTGGTGTACACGTGGCGGGTGGTACAAGCAATGGTGGTGGTAAACATGTGGCGGGTGATACAGGTGGTGGTGCACATGTGGCAGGTGGCGGTGCACATGTGGCAGGTGGCGGTGCACACGTGGCGGGCGATGCAGGTGGTGGTGCACATGTGGCGGGCGACGCAGGTGGCGGTGCACTCGTGCCGGGCGACACACGTGGTGGGCGACGCAGGTGGCGGTGCACACGTGGTGGGCGACGCAGGTGGCGGTGCACACGTGGTGGGCGACGCAGGTGGCGGTGCACACGTGGTGGGCGACGCAGGTGGCAGGCAACACAGGTGGCAGGCAACACGTAGCGGGCGACGCAGCTGGAGGTGCACACGTGGCGGGTGATGCAGGTGGCGGGCAACACAGGTGGCGGGGCACACGTAGCGGGCGACGCAGCTGGAGGTGCACACGTGGCGGTCGGGGCACACGTGGCGTTCGACACAGGTGGCGGTGCACACGTGGCGGGCGACGCAGGTGGTGGGCGACGCAGGTGGTGGTGCACACGTGGCGGGCGGCACAGGTCGCTGTGCACACGTGGTGGGTGACACAGGTGGCGGTGCACACGTGGTGGGTGACACAGGTGGCGGGGCACACGTGGTGGGTGACGCAGGTGGCGGGGCACACGTGGTGGGTGACGCAGGTGGCGGTGCACACGTGGCGGGCGACATAGGTGGTGGGTGACGCAGGTGGCGGGGCACACGTGGTGGGGCACACGTGGCGGGTGACGCAGGTGGTGGTGGCATGGAAGATCCATGCAGGAGAAGGGAGCAGTCCCTGTGGGTAAGGGAGGGTCCTGCATGTGTAGAGGCATGTCCTGTGGAATGAGGGAAGTGTGTGAGATGTTATCAGGAGAGCGGTGAGGCAGGAAGTGAGGGGGGACTGTGTGTGTGTGTGTGTGTGTGTGTGTGTGTGTGTGTGTGTGTGTGTGTGTGTGCCCTGGTCAGATGTGTGTCCCATGACCTAACATGTTACATACATACACACGCCACCTTTAACCCTTTCTTGTTGCTGACGTGCAGGTACTAGGAGCCCAGGCTGGTGTCAGTACTGACATGGAGTATGTGGTAAGAGCAGGTCTCCGTCTTGTGTCGGTGTTGGTGATGGGTTTTGTGGTGCATATTATGGCTGAGGCCTCTGTCATTGTCAGAACATGCTGGGACTTGTAGTCCCACACCAACTACAGAACTGCTTCCCATTATAATATATATATATATATATTTATATAATTAGTGCTCTCACTACTAGTAGTAGTAGTAGTACATGTCCCTGGGGCGGCCAGGGGCCATACTGTGTGATTGCACCTAGGACAAGCTGTGTGTGTGTGGCAGTGACAGAGTTAAGTGGCTGCTTCTGGCCTGGCTTCCTGCATGCTCCTGAGGTGGAGGGGAGGAAGCTGAGGGTCTCCAGAGAGTCCTGGGTAGTCAGTGAGGCAGCAGAGAGGGGGGGATTGGGGGACAATGAGAAGTATACAGACTCCATGTGATGTGATGTGTGTGTGATTCTGCCCAACGAGCGTACAGTCTGATGAGCTGTAGAGAACCCGTAGCACTGAGTATTGGTCAGTAATCAGTAACAGAAACAGCACATAAGCGGTATCAGTTGTGCTGGTTCTGTCCCAGTGACCCCTGTATTCCGGCTGTGTAACGCAGTGCAGGCGATATTAGTTGTGCTGGTTCTGTCCTAGTGACCCCTGTATTCCGGCTGTGTAACGCAGTGCAGGCGGTATCAGTTGTTCTGGTTCTGTCCTAGTGATCCCTGTATTCCGGCTGTGTAACGCAGTGCAGGCGGTATCAGTTGTGCTGGTTCTGTCCCAGTGACCCCTGTATTCCGGCTGTGTAACGCAGTGCAGGCGGTATCAGTTGTGCTGGTTCTGTCCTAGTGACCCCTGTATTCCGGCTGTGTAACGCAGTGCAGGCGGTATCAGTTGTGCTGGTTCTGTCCTAGTGACCCCTGTATTCCGGCTGTGTAACGCAGTGCAGGCGGTATCAGTTGTGCTGGTTCTGTCCCAGTGACCCCTGTATTCCGGCTGTGTAACGCAGTGCAGGCGATATTAGTTGTGCTGGTTCTGTCCTAGTGACCCCTGTATTCCGGCTGTGTAACGCAGTGCAGGCGATATCAGTTGTGCTGGTTCTGTCCCAGTGACCCCTGTATTCCGGCTGTGTAACGCAGTGCAGGCGGTATCAGTTGTGCTGGTTCTGTCCTAGTGATCCCTGTATTCCGGCTGTGTAACGCAGTGCAGGCGGTATCAGTTGTGCTGGTTCTGTCCTAGTGACCCCTGTATTCCGGCTGTGTAACGCAGTGCAGGCGGTATCAGTTGTGCTGGTTCTGTCCTAGTGATCCCTGTATTCCGGCTGTGTAACGCAGTGCAGGCGGTATCAGTTGTGCTGGTTCTGTCCTAGTGACCCCTGTATTCCGGCTGTGTAACGCAGTGCAGGCGGTATCAGTTGTGCTGCTTCTGTCCTAGTGATCCCTGTATTCCGGCTGTGTAACGCAGTGCAGGCGGTATCAGTTGTGCTGGTTCTGTCCTAGTGACCCCTGTATACCGGCTGTGTAACGCAGTGCAGGCGGTATTAGTTGTGCTGGTTCTGTCCTAGTGACCCCTGTATTCCGGCTGTGTAACGCAGTGCAGGCGGTATAAGTTGTGCTGGTTCTGTCCTAGTCACCCCTGTATTCCGGCTGTGTAACGCAGTGCAGGCGGTATCATTTGTGCTGGTTCTGTCCTAGTGACCCCTGTATTCCGGCTGTGTAACGCAGTGCAGGCGGTATCATTTGTGCTGCTTCTGTCCTAGTGACCCCTGTATTCCGGCTGTGTAACGCAGTGCAGGCGGTATCAGTTGTGCTGGTTCTCTCCTAGTGACCCCTGTATTCCGGCTGTGTAACGCAGTGCAGGCGGTATCAGTTGTGCTGGTTCTGTCCTAGTGACCCCTGTATTCCGGCTGTGTAACGCAGTGCAGGCGGTATCAATTGTGCTGGTTCTGTCCTAGTGACCCCTGTATTCCGGCTGTGTAACGCAGTGCAGGCGGTATTAGTTGTGCTGGTTCTGTCCTAGTGACCCCTGTATTCCGGCTGTGTAACGCAGTGCAGGCGGTATCAGTTGTGCTGCTTCTTTCCTAGTGACCCCTGTATCCCGGCTGTGTAACGCAGTGCAGGCGGTATCAGTTGTGCTGGTTCTGTCCTAGCGACCCCTGTATTCCGGCTGTGTAACGCAGTGCAGGCGGTATTAGTTGTGCTGGTTCTGTCCCAGTGACCCCTGTATTCCGGCTGTGTAACGCAGTGCAGGCGGTATCAGTTGTGCTGGTTCTGTCCTAGTGACCCCTGTATTCCGGCTGTGTAACGCAGTGCAGGCGGTATTAGTTGTGCTGGTTCTGTCCTAGTGACCCCTGTATTCCGGCTGTGTAACGCAGTGCAGGCGGTATTAGTTGTGCTGGTTCTGTCCTAGTGACCCCTGTATTCCGGCTGTGTAACGCAGTGCAGGCGGTATCAGTTGTGCTGCTTCTGTCCTAGTGACCCCTGTATTCCGGCTGTGTAACGCAGTGCAGGCGGTATCAGTTGTGCTGGTTCTGTCCTAGCGACCCCTGTATTCCGGCTGTGTAACGCAGTGCAGGCGGTATTAGTTGTGCTGGTTCTGTCCCAGTGACCCCTGTATTCCGGCTGTGTAACGCAGTGTAGGCGGTATCAGTTCTGCTGTTGTGCTGGTTCTGTCCCAGTGACCCCTGTATTCCGGCTGTGTAACGCAGTGTAGGCGGTATCGGTCCTGTTGTTGTGCTGGTTCTGTCCCAGTGACCCCTGTATTCCGGCTGTGTAACGCAGTGCAGGTGGTATCGGTTGTGCTGGTTCTGTCCTAGTGACGGATTCAGTATTGAATCCCGGCGGTCGGGATCCCGGCGTTCAGAATCCCGACGCCGGAATCCCGACAGCCGAAATGCCGACAAGGGGGGGACGTGGATCGCCCCACCTTGCGGGCTCGCTGCGCTCGCCACGCAGCGGGCCCGGTGCCTCGCTTCGCTCGGCACACTAATTTATTCTTCCTCCAGGGGTGTCGTGGACACCCACGGAGGGAGAAAGTGTCGGCATTTCGGCGGTCGGGATTCTGCACGCCGGGATCCCGACCGCCGGGATTGTAACTGCATCCCCTAGTGACCCCTGTATTCTGCCTGTGTAACGCAGTGCAGGCGGTATTGGTTCTGCTGTGGTGCTGGTTCTGTCCCAGTGACCCCTGTATTCCACCTGTGTAACGCAGTGCAGATGTTATCGGTTGTGCTGGTTCTGTCCTGATGATCCCTGTATTCTGCCTGTGTAATGCAGTGCATGCGGTATTCCGCCTGTGTAATGCAGTGCATGCGGTATTGGTTCTGCTGTGGTGCTGGTTCTGTCCCAGTGACCCCTGTATTCCGCCTGTGCAATGCAGTGCATGCGGTATTGGTTCTGCTGTGGTGCTGGTTCTGTCCCAGTGACCCCTGTATTCCACCTGTGTAATGCAGTGTAGGCAGTATCGGTTCTGCTGTACATCACGATGCTAGGTATTACTATCCTCAGCACCATATAGCCGTATCAGGGCCTGTATAGATACTGGGTGTAAGGATACAGCGGGGGCCCTCATACACTGAGCTTATATATGAGAGGAGGAACGAGAAGCCTTTAGCTGTGTTGGTGTCCTGTTGGCATTGCAGAGCAGAGGACGCTCAGCGGAACGTGGCGGCTGGCAATCTGCGCCCAGTTATCTATGTGACCTGATGTGAGGACAAGTCTGTGTTATAACCCGTATGGTGGCATCGTGTACGCCTGCTGCCTTTATGTTGTACAGTCCCCAGGCTGGGACCCCGCTGCCTTCTAATGATCGGATTGTCTCCATGACAACAAACACTAATGATACATGGTTTAATGATGGCTATTTGTCAGCTGTTCGTGACCGCAATAAGGGCACCTGTGACTGATGATGGGAGTGGTAGTCCTTATTCTGTGGTGGTAGGTAGGTGTGTCAGGAGGGGGGTGGCGTGCTGAGGACTGCTCGGGTCTCAGGCAGAGGAAACGTCCCTTCCTGTCAGTGAGGTCTGTGAGTCAGCACAGAGCCTGCCATTGGTGCCTGGGAGCATGTGAATGGATAATGAGGCGTTCATGCAGACTGGTCCTCGGCAGTGCTGACTCTCCAGGGACAGGCTGACTATCCGGGACCACCCATCACATGGAGTAGCAGGCCAGTCCAGCTGACCTTTCCTCTCTGCCTGTCCTTGCTTCAGCCCATCTGATCCATCTGCATCCCCTGCCTGGGGGGCTCTGATGGCATGCATCGATCGTGTCTCCAGCTCTGTCCCTGCTGATGGGTTCTAGGCTCCCCCGGCCATGCAGCACTGAGCGGGGGTGAGTACCCTATAACCTGCCATCTCAGGGGGCTTGGGTGTAACGTTCCGTCCCCTGTGTTCCGTCACCACCACCGGACTATGAGACCTGGACCCCTCGTTGCTGCAGAGTGCAAGCGGCCTGCCGGCATCATGGATCTCTTGCCCAAAAGCAAGTACAACCACCTCCGCAATGAGTCTGTGAGCTCTGTGGAGGATGCCGTAGGCACGGCCCCCCCTACGCCCTCCGTGGAGATCATGGTGGCCCAGTCTTTGCCCAGCTCCTCCTCGTCCTCTTCTCTGGCCCCTATGCTGCCCCTGGCTGAGCTGTCCTCCGAGTCCGAGGACAGTCCCACCACACTCTGCTCCTTCTTCCCGAAAATGGCCAATCTCAAACTGTCCAACCCAGCTAACCTCCTGAGCCTCCGCAGCTTCTCCTCTGGGGCCGGCAAGGAGACCAGCAGCCCTGGGGACCAGGCGGAGAACAGTCCAGACTCAGGAAGGACTTTTACTGTTTTCTCCCAGGATATGAACAAACTGAGCTGTGGGAGAAAGTCCCGAGTGGAAGGAGGACAGCTGGCGGGGGACGAGTGGACCAGACATGGCAGCTTCGTCAATAAGCCCACGCGTGGGTGGCTGCACCCAGATGACAAGGTGATGGGTCCCGGAGTCTCCTATCTTGTCAGGGTAAGGTTGGTCCTACACCTGCACCCTAAACTGTCTGTGCATTCTGCTGTCCACTATCCCTGCTGTCCACTATCCCTGTGCTGTGCCACGGCACTCCTGACCACACATTACCACTATGCCTGTGCTGTGCCATGGCACCCCTGACCACACATTACCACAATCCCAGTGCTGTGCCACTGCACCCCTGACCACATTTTACCACTATCCCTGTGCTGTGCCACTGCACTCCTGACCCTCTGTGCCACGGCACCCCTGACCACACGTTAACACTATCCCTGTGCTGTTACACTACACCCCTGACCACATGTTACCACTATTCCTATGCTGTGCCACTGCACTCCTCACCACACTGAGCTAATATACCCCTCACCACAGATTACCACTATTCCCATGCTGTGCCACTACACCCATTATCTCTATACCCTGCACCCAACTCTCCCCTTTATCTCTGTTTAGGATGCCGGGGGTTAGATTACTGGCACTGGCATCCTGACTGCCTAAAATACAGACCAAGCCGCTCTATCAAACTACACCTTCATCCTGTCATGTGTCTCTCTACTACTCCTGTACACACTACTCCTCCATCATGTCATGTGTCCTCCTGCTACTCCTGTACACACTACACATCCATCCTGTCATGTGTCTCTCTACTACTCCTGTACACACTACTCCGCCATCCTGTTCTGTGTCTCTTTCCTACTCCTGTACACACCACACCTCCAACCTGTCATGTGTCCTCCTGTTACTCCTGTACACACTTCACCTCCATCCTGTCATGTGTCTCTCTACTACTCCTGTACACACTACACCTCCATCCTGTCATGTGTCTCTCTACTACTCCTGTACATACAACACCTCCATCCTGTCCTGTGTATCACTCTGCTACTCCTGTACACACTACACCTCCATCCTGTCATGTGTCCTCCTGCTACTCCTGTACACACTAAACCTCCATCCTGTCATGTGTCCTTCTGCTACTCATGTACACACTACACCTCCATCCTGTCATGCGTCTCTCTGCTACTCCTGTACACACTACACATCTATCCTGTTCTGTGTCACTCTACTACTCATGTACACACTACACCTCCATCCTGTTCTGTGTCCTCCTGCTACTCCTGTACACAGTACACCTCCATCCTGTCATGTTTCTCTGCTACTCCTGTACACACTACACCTCCATCCTGTCATGTCTCTCACTTGTACTCCTGTACACACTGCACCTCTGTCCTGTCATGTGTCTCTCTCCTACTCCTATACACACTACACCTTCATCCTGTCATGTGTCTCTCTACTACTCCTGTACACACTACACAGCCATCCTGTCATGTGTCACTCTGCTACTCATGTACACACTACACCTCCATCCTGTCATGTGTCTCTCTGCTACTCCTGTACACACTACACCTCCATCCTGTTCTGTCTCTCATCCTGTCATGTGTCACTCTGCTACTCATGTACACACTACACCTCCATCCTGTCATGTGTCTCTCTGCTACTCCTGTACACACTACACCTCCATCCTGTCCTGTGTATCACTCTACTACTCCTGTACACACTACACCTCCATCCTGTCATGTGTCCTCCTGTTACTCCTGTACACACTACACCTCCATCCTGTTCATGTGCCTCTCTACTACTCCTGTACACACTACACATCCATCCTGTTCTGTGTCACTCTGCTACTCATGTACACACTACACCTCCCTCCTGTCATGTGTCTCTCTACTACTCCTGTACACACTACAGCAGGCATGTCCAACGTTGGCCCTCCAGATGTTGTGAAACTACACATCCCAGCATGCTTTGCCACAGTTTTGCTATTAGAGAATGCTAAAACTATTGCAAAGCATGCTGGGATGTGTAGTTTCAAAACATCTGGAGGGCCAACATTGGACATGCCTGCACTACAGATCTATCCTGTGTCACTCTACTACTCCTGTACACACTACACCTCCATCCTGTCATGTGTCTCTCTACTACTCCTGTACACACTACACCTCCATCCTGTTCTGTGGCCTACTACTACTCCTGTACACAGTACACCTCCATACTGTCATGTTTCTCTCTCTACTACTCCTGTACACACTACACATCCGTCCTCTCGTGTGCCTTTCTTGTACTCCTCTACACACTACACCTCCATCCTGTTCTGTGTCTCTTTACTACTCCTCTACACACTACACATCCATCCTGTTCTGTGTCTCTCTACTACTCCTGTACATACTACACCTCCATCCTGTCATGTGTCTCATTACTACTCCTGTACACACAACACCTCTATCCTGTCATGTGTCTCATTACTACTCCTGTACACACTACACCTCCATCCTGTCATGTGTCTCTCTACTACTCCTGTACACACTACACATCCATCCTGTCATGTGTCTCTCTACTAATCCTATACACACTACACCTTCATCCTGTCATGTGTCTCTCTACTACTCCTGTACACACCACACATCCATCCTGTCATGTGTCCTGCTAATCCTGTACACACTACACATCCATCCTGTTCTGTCTCTCTACTACTCCTGTACACACTACACCTCCATCCTGTCATGTGTCCTACTACTACTCCTGTACAGACTACACCTCCATCCTGTCATGTGTCTCACTACTACTCCTGTACACACTACACATCCATTCTGTTCTGTGTCCTCCTGCTACTCCTGTACAAACTACACCTTCATCCTGTTCTGTGTCTCTCTACTACTCCTGTACATACTACACCTCCATCCTGTCATGTGTCTCTATTCTACTCCTGTACACACTACACATCCATCCTGTTCTGTGTCCTCTTGCTACTCCTCTACACACTACACCTCCATCCTGTTCTGTGTCTCCCTACTACTCCTGTACACACTACACATCCACCCTGTTATGTGTCTCACTACTACTCCTGTACACACTACACCTGCATCCTGTTCTGTGTCCTCCTAGTACTCCTGTACACACTACACATTCATCCTGTTCTGTGTCTCTCACTACTCCTGTACACATTACACCTCCATCCTCTCATGTGTCTCACTACTACTCCTGTACACACTACACCTCCATACTGTCATGTGTCTCTCTACTACTCCTGTACACACTACACCTCCATTCTGTCATGTGTCTCATTACTACTCCTGTACACACAACACCTCTATCCTGTCATGTGTCTCTTTACTACTCCTGTACACACTACACCTCCATCCTGTCATGTGTCTCTCTACTACTCCTGTACACACTACACATCCATCCTGTCATGTGTCTCTCTACTAATCCTATACACACTACACCTTCATCCTTTCATGTGTCTCTCTACTACTCCTGTACACACTACACATCCATCCTGCTCTTGTGTCTCTCTACCACTCCTGTACACACTACACATCCATCCTGTCATGTGTCATTCTACTACTCCTGTACACATTACTCCTCCATCCTCTCATGTGTCTCACTACTACTCCTGTACACACTACACCTCCATACTGTCATGTGTCTCTCTACTACTCCTGTACACACTACACATCCGTCCTCTCATGTGTCTCACTGCTACTCCTGTACACACTACACCTCCGTCCTGTCATGTGTCTCTACTACTCCTGTACACACTACACCTCCATCCTGTCATGTGTTTCTACTACTCCTGTACACACTACACCTCCATCCTGTCATGTCTCTCTGCTACTCCTGTACACACTACACCTCTATCCTGTCATGTCTCTCTGGTACTCCTGTACACACTACACCTCCTTCCTGTCATGTGTCTCTCTACTTCTCCTGTACACACTACACATCCATCCTGCTCTTGTGTCTCTCTACTACTCCTGTACACACTATACCTCCATCCTGTCATGTGTTTCTACTACTCCTGTACACACTACACCTCCATCCTGTCATGTGTTTCTACTACTCCTGTACACACTACACCTCCATCCTGTCATGTCTCTCTGCTAATCCTGTACACACTACACCTCCATCCTGTCATGTCTCTCTGGTACTCCTGTACACACTACACCTCCATCCTGTCATGTGTCTCTCTACTACTCCTGTACACACTACACCTCCATCCTGTCATGTCTCTCTGGTACTCCTGTACACACTACACCTCCATCCTGTCATGTGTCTCTCTACTTCTCCTGTACACACTACACCTCCTTCCTGTCATGTGTCTCTCTACTTCTCCTGTACACACTACACATCCATCCTGCTCTTGTGTCTCTCTACCACTCCTGTACACACTACACCTCCATCCTGTCATGTGTCTCTCTACTACTCCTGTACACATTACACCTCCATCCTCTCATGTGTCTCACTACTACTCCTGTACACACTACACATCCGTCCTCTCGTGTGCCTTTCTTGTACTCCTCTACACACTACACCTCCATCCTGTTCTGTGTCTCTTTACTACTCCTCTACACACTACACATCCATCCTGTTCTGTGTCTCTCTACTACTCCTGTACATACTACACCTCCATCCTGTCATGTGTCTCATTACTACTCCTGTACACACAACACCTCTATCCTGTCATGTGTCTCTTTACTACTCCTGTACACACTACACCTCCATCCTGTCATGTGTCTCTCTACTACTCCTGTACACACTACACATCCATCCTGTCATGTGTCTCTCTACTAATCCTATACACACTACACCTTCATCCTTTCATGTGTCTCTCTACTACTCCTGTACACACCACACATCCATCCTGTCATGTGTCCTGCTAATCCTGTACACACCACACATCCATCCTGTTCTGTCTCTCTACTACTCCTGTACACACTACACCTCCATCCTGTCATGTGTCCTACTGCTACTCCTGTACAGACTACACCTCCATCCTGTCATGTGTCTCACTACTACTCCTGTACACACTACACATCCATTCTGTTCTGTGTCCTCCTGCTACTCCTGTACAAACTACACCTCCATCCTGTTCTGTGTCTCTCTACTACTCCTGTACATACTACACCTCCATCCTGTCATGTGTCTCTATTCTACTCCTGTACACACTACACATCCATCCTGTTCTGTGTCCTCTTGCTACTCCTCTACACACTACACCTCCATCCTGTTCTGTGTCTCCCTACTACTCCTGTACACACTACACATCCACCCTGTTATGTGTCTCACTACTACTCCTGTACACACTACACCTGCATCCTGTTCTGTGTCCTCCTAGTACTCCTGTACACACTACACATTCATCCTGTTCTGTGTCCGACTGCTACTCCTGTACACACTACACATCCATCCTGTTCTGTGTCTCTCACTACTCCTGTACACATTACACCTCCATCCTCTCATGTGTCTCACTACTACTCCTGTACACACTACACCTCCATACTGTCATGTGTCTCTCTACTACTCCTGTACACACTACACATCCATCCTGCTCTTGTGTCTCTCTACTACTCCTGTACACACTATACCTCCATCCTGTCATGTGTTTCTACTACTCCTGTACACACTACACCTCCATCCTGTCATGTGTTTCTACTACTCCTGTACACACTACACCTCCATCCTGTCATGTCTCTCTGCTAATCCTGTACACACTACACCTCCATCCTGTCATGTCTCTCTGGTACTCCTGTACACACTACACCTCCATCCTGTCATGTGTCTCTCTACTTCTCCTGTACACACTACACCTCCTTCCTGTCATGTCTCTCTGGTACTCCTGTACACACTACACATCCATCCTGCTCTTGTGTCTCTCTACCACTCCTGTACACACTACACATCCATCCTGTCATGTGTCATTCTACTACTCCTGTACACATTACTCCTCCATCCTCTCATGTGTCTCACTACTACTCCTGTACACACTACACCTCCATACTGTCATGTGTCTCTCTACTACTCCTGTACACACTACACATCCGTCCTCTCATGTGTCTCACTGCTACTCCTGTACACACTACACCTCCGTCCTGTCATGTGTCTCTACTACTCCTGTACACACTACACCTCCATCCTGTCATGTGTTTCTACTACTCCTGTACACACTACACATCCATCCTGTTCTGTGTCCTCTTGCTACTCCTCTACACACTACACCTCCATCCTGTTCTGTGTCTCCCTACTACTCCTGTACACACTATACATCCATCCTGTCATGTGTCCTTCTGCTACTCCTGTACACACTACACCTCCTTCCTGTCATGTGTCTCTCTACTTCTCCTGTACACACTACACATCCATCCTGCTCTTGTGTCTCTCTACTACTCCTGTACACACTACACATCCATCCTGCTCTTGTGTCTCTCTACTACTCCTGTACACACTACACATCCATCCTGTCATGTGTCTCTCTACTTCTCCTGTACACACTACACATCCATCCTGCTCTGTGTCTCTCTACTACTCCTGTACACACTACACCTCTATCCTGTTCTGTGTCTCTCTACTACTCCTGTACACACTATACATCCATCCTGTCATGTGTCCTTCTGCTACTCCTGTACACACTACACATCCATCCTGTCATGTGTCTCTCTACTACTCCTGTACACACTATACATCCATCCTGTCATGTGTCCTTCTGCTACTCCTGTACACACTACACATCCATCCTGTCATGTGTCTCACTACTACTCCTGTACACACTACACCTCCATCCTGTTCTGTGTCTCTCTACTACTCATCCATCCTGTCATGTGTCCTTCTACTACTCCTGTACACACTACACATCCATCCTGTTCTTGTGTCTCTCTACTACTCCTGTACACACTACACCTCCATCCTGTTCTGTGTCTCTCTACTACTCCTGTACACACTATACATCCATCCTGTCATGTGTCCTTCTGCTACTCCTGTACACACTACACATCCATCCTGTCATGTGTCTCACTACTACTCCTGTACACACTACACCTCCATCCTGTTCTGTGTCTCTCTACTACTCCTGTACACACTACACCTCCATCCTGTCATGTGTCTCTCTACTACTCCTGTACACACTATACATCCATCCTGTCATGTGTCCTTCTACTACTCCTGTACACACTACACATCCATCCTGTTCTTGTGTCTCTCTACTACTCCTGTACACACTACACCTCCATCCTGTTCTGTGTCTCTATATTACTCCTGTACTCACTACACCTCCATCCTGTTATGTGTCTCTCTACTACTCCTGTACACACTACACATCCATCCTGTTCTGTATATCTGCTACTCCTGTACACACTACACCTCCATCCTGTCATGTCTCTCTACTACTCCTCTACACACTACACCTCCAACCTATTCTGTATTTCTTCTACTCCTGTACACACCCATCCTGTCATGTGTCCTCCTGCTATTCCTCTACACACTACACCTCCATGCTGTTCTGTGTCTCTCTACTACTCCTGTACACACTACACATCCATCCTGTCATGTGTCTCTCTACTACTCCTGTGCACACTACACATCCATCCTGTCAGGTGTCCGCCTGCTACTCCTATATACACTACACATTCATCCAGTTCTGTAGCTCTGCTACTCCTGTACACACTACACATCCATCCTGTCATGTGTCCTACTGCTACTCCTGTACACACTACAACTCCATCCTGTCATGTGTCCTCCTGCTACTCCTGTACACACTACACCTCCATCCTGTCCTGTGTCTCTGCTACTGCTGTGTACACACTACACCTCCATCCTGTCATGTGTCTTTGTTACTCTTGTACCCCCACACTTCACCTCCATCCTGTGTTGTGTCTCTGCTACTCTTGTACACACACTTCACCTCCATCCTGTGTTGTGTCTCTGCTACTCTTGTACCCACACTACACCTCCATCCTGTGTTGTGTCTCTGCTACTCTTGTACACACACTACACCTCCATCCTATGTTGTGTCTCTGCTACTCTTGTACACACACTACACCTCCATCCTGTGTTGTGTCTCTGCTACTCTTGTACCCACACTACACCAGCTACCAATCTGTGCTCTTGTCTTGCAGTATATGGGCTGTGTGGAGGTAATGCAGTCCATGCGAGCTCTGGACTTTAATACCCGGACCCAAGTCACACGGTAAGATGTACCACGGGCTAATACTGAGCTGCACTAGTGATGGGGGCACATATACTGTACGTGCAGGCATTGTGCATGTGTACAGCATCCTACCAATGTCATGTGTAACACCTTCCCCATCTACCCACAGGGAAGCCATCAGCCTGGTGTGTGATGCTGTGCCAGGAGCAAAGGGGGCAATACGGAGGCGAAAGGTGAGTTACAGCTGGCACTGCCCTATACAAAGATACTGTGCAGCAAACGTATATGTGAGTGTATAGGGAGAGACCTTACCAGGTGTATATAGCCTAGGTAGTGTGATCACTGAGTGTATATATCACCAGGTGACAGTGACCGCTGTACAGGACTCTTATACAGACACAATAGGGGCTGTATTATACTAATTACCTGATAGTGATGTATATAGCCGGGATGCGGTCATCTATTAGAATTAACTTAGGTCTACAGTCATTAGGTCTACCCCACTAGGTCGACTGGCAGGAAGGTCGACCTGACTTAAGGTCGACATGGGCCAAGGTCGACATGACTTAAGGTCGAATTTGCATAAAGGTCGACATGAGGAAGGTCGACTGGTCATAAGGTCGACATGGGTTTTTCACTGTTTTTTGAGCCGACATGTGCCGACAGGCGGTATTTCATGCCCTACCATCCACTAGGGCGTGGTGGGAGAATAAAATAGTGTGCCGAGCGCAGCGAGGCACCGTGCCCGAAGCATTGCGAGCGAAGCGAGCGCTGCGAGGGTCCGATTCTCATTGCCAACTGTGTCCATGTCGACTATGTAGACATTCGGATCAAAAAACAGTGAAAAACCCATGTCGACCTTATGACCAATCGACCTTCCTCATGTCGACCTTTATGCAAATTCGACCTTAAGTCATGTCGACCTTGGCCCATGTCGACCTTAAGTCAGGTCGACCTTCCTGCCAGTCGACCTAGTGGGGTCGACCTAATGACTGTAGACCTAAATGCAGTCTGACGAATGATCCCATTCCATATAGCCTAGGTAGTGTGATCACTGAGTGTATATATCCCCAGGTGACCGCTGTACAGGACTCTTATACAGACACAATAGGGGCTGTATACTAATTACCTGATAGTGATGTATATAGCCTAGGTAGTGTGATCACTGAGTGTATATATCACCAGGTGACAGTGACCGCTGTACAGGACTCTTATACAGACACAATAGGGGCTGTATTATACTAATTACCTGATAGTGATGTATATAGCCTAGGTAGTGTGGTCACTGAGTGTATATATCACCAGGTGACAGTGACCGCTGTACAGGGCTCTTATACAGACACAATAGGGGCTGTATTATACTAATTACCTGATAGTGATGTATATAGCCTAGGTAGTGTGATCACTGAGTATATATATCACCAGGTGACAGTGACCGCTGTACAGGACTCTTATACAGACACAATAGGGGCTGTATTATACTAATTACCTGATAGTGATGTATATAGCCTAGGTAGTGTGATCACTGAGTGTATATATCACCAGGTGACAGTGACCGCTGTACAGGACTCTTATACAGACACAATAGGGGCTGTATTATACTAATTACCTGATAGTGATGTATATAGCCTAGGTAGTGTGACCACTCAGTGTATATATCACCAGGTGACAGTGACCGCTGTACAGGACTCTTATACAGACACAATAGGGGCTGTATACTAATTACCTGATAGTGATGTATATAGCCTAGGTAGTGTGATCACTGAGTGTATATATCACCAGGTGACAGTGACCGCTGTACAGGACTCTTATACAGACACAATAGGGGCTGTATTATACTAATTACCTGATAGTGATGTATATAGCCTAGGTAGTGTGATCACTGAGTGTATATATCACCAGGTGACAGTGACCGCTGTACAGGACTCTTATACAGACACAATAGGGGCTGTATTATACTAATTACCTGATAGTGATGTATATAGCCTAGGTAGTGTGATCACTGAGTGTATATACCACCAGGTGACAGTGACCGCTGTACAGGACTCTTATACAGACACAATAGGGGCTGTATTATACTAATTACCTGATAGTGATGTATATAGCCTAGGTAGTGTGATCACTGAGTGTATATATCACCAGGTGACAGTGACCGCTGTACAGGACTCTTATACAGACACAATAGGGGCTGTATTATACTAATTACCTGATAGTGATGTATATAGCCTAGGTAGTGTGATCACTGAGTGTATATATCACCAGGTGACAGTGACCGCTGTACAGGACTCTTATACAGACACAATAGGGGCTGTATTATACTAATTACCTGATAGTGATGTATATAGCCTAGGTAGTGTGACCACTCAGTGTATATATCACCAGGTGACAGTGACCGCTGTACAGGACTCTTATACAGACACAATAGGGGCTGTATTATACTAATTACCTGATAGTGATGTATATAGCCTAGGTAGTGTGATCACTGAGTGTATATATCACCAGGTGACAGTGACCGCTGTACAGGACTCTTATACAGACACAATAGGGGCTGTATACTAATTACCTGATAGTGATGTATATAGCCTAGGTAGTGTGATCACTGAGTGTATATATCACCAGGTGACAGTGACCGCTGTACAGGACTCTTATACAGACACAATAGGGGCTGTATTATACTAATTACCTGATAGTGATGTATATAGCCTAGGTAGTGTGATCACTGAGTGTATATATCACCAGGTGACAGTGACCGCTGTACAGGACTCTTATACAGACACAATAGGGGCTGTATTATTTTTTTTTTTTAAATTGAGTAGTTTTTATTGATTTTTTCAAACAAAATAAAGAAAAAAAAAAAAAAGAAAATCCAACATTAAAGTTCTGACATAGGCAGCATGAGCGTATAACATATGATCACAGGCAGTAATATGGATATACACAGAGTACTAAGGTTGCATCAAATAAAGTAAACAATGCTGACTCCTTTCTTATATATGAATATAGCATGATTGCCCAGAGGCGCCATCCAGACAACCCAGATACCAGGAGATATAGGAGCACATTTGTATAGTTGTGATATTTGAAAGTGTACTTAAACTCAACGTTCAGGATGAGTAAGCAGCAAATTGCCATC
Source organism: Crinia signifera (assembly GCF_055691185.1). Classification (NCBI taxonomy): domain Eukaryota; kingdom Metazoa; phylum Chordata; class Amphibia; order Anura; family Myobatrachidae; genus Crinia; species Crinia signifera. Next base: position 5,869,127 of record NC_139228.1, on the reverse strand, counting down.
TGTCAGAAATTTCCTACTAAAACTTAATAGACCTACCAAACACTACCAAAATAAAGTACCCAAATAAATAAAGGACCCAAAGCAAACCTCCCCGTAACCCCCCACCCTGTATAACCTAACCCCAACTGAGGCATACCTGGAGCCCAACCCACTAACCCCTAACCCCCTAACTACACTAACTAAAAAAAAAAAAAAAAACGTCCCCCCACCCCAAACTATGAACTATCAATACCCAACCCACCCACCCATCCTGTGGCGGATAAAGAGCATATGGGCTAATGGGGGGGAAGTGGCCTGGTTACCAAAAATAATGAGCTATCAGGATAAAGTAGAGTAGCAGCATCAAATCGTGACGGCTATATTGCTAAGGGACCAGGATTTAAGGCATCAACTGTAAAAATAACAGAATACGTTCCATAGTACAAGTATGAGCAGTTCCAATTGTGTGTAGAGTACATCATATGTACATATGCCACTTTGGAGCATATGTCAACGTATATAAAACAATACTATCAATTAGTCTGGCCAGTAGTCTACAGTATGTAGATACCAAGTATTTAAATAGTCGAGGCTACGTTCACAACATTCTACCAGGATCAACATTGCCATATTTAAGAACAGGATAGCAGTCGGGCCAGAACATCTAATAATAGAACAGCTTAAAAGGTTGACTACAGGCACATAGGGAAAGAGCTCAAGCTCCATGTCACCCTTAGACACAGGATATATTGGCCGTGTAGAGTCAGACATTGTTCTAAGTTCCTGCAGATGTCCGAAGTAAGTTATAGGATGCAATGAAGGGATGGTAGCCATATCCGGGTGACCAGTAGTGGAACCACTTATAGAGTCGTCAGTAGGCTTGTCCCATAATGTCGCCGGATCCTCATCGCACTCAGGTAGAGATGGTGTAATTAGTACAGAGCCAGGTAATGGATCAAATTCCTGCGCATCTCCAGGATAGCATGGCCCATCTAGATACGTTGGAGCGCCAACCCCCAGTGCAGCATCAAACATTAGGATGAGCCTCTGTGCTGATGCGGCTATGGCATCAAGGATTTGTTGTAGAGAATCCTCCATGGCCCAGGTCACAGGATCTATCATATAGGGTACAAATCGTACAGCAGTCGCCAGAGAGTCACACTGAGGGGCAATGTTAATTTGGAAGGGACCTCCAAGTAGCAGCGGCTCCAGCAGCTATTTCAGGATCTAGTGATTGTCAGCACGAGCACCACAGCTCAGCGAGCAGGTAAGTATGGCAAGATGGTGCCCTCTCCCTCCGTGCGGACAGCAGCAGCGTGACACAGAGGTGCCCGCTTCCCGCCTTCCCCGCTACACACTCCGGAGAGACCTCAGGACACACTGTCCTCGTGCACTGTGATCGCCCACCAGCAGGGCGCCGCGTAATAGAACCCCGTGTGTGTTGCGTCAGAAGCAGTACCTGAGTCCCACTGCTGCAACAAAGCCAATAGTGGATACAGGTCCCTCACGTTCAGTCTCCCAGGCTCCCCGCAGAGTACTGCCAGAAAAGGGGTCATCAGCGGCTGCGGCGCCGCTCGACTGGTAACACCGACGCGGCGGCCAGGCAGGAACGAAGCAGGAGATAAGGGAGATCCAAGATGGCGCCCACACCCGGAGGACAGGGAGCGTCGCGTGCAGCAGGCCGGAACCGTCACCACCGTCTCCACAGGCCGTCCACGAGAGCCACAGGTAGCACAGCGGGCACAGGAGAGTCTTAGAAAGAGAGTGAGGTAAGGGTAGGATGTCTGTGGACACTGGGGCAGGATATTTTTAAAGGATAAGAGAGGAGCTCTCACCCCCAGCGTCCGTCCTCAGTGCAGGTCAAGCCACGCCCCCCCAATAGGGGCTGTATTATACTAATTACCTGATAGTGATGTATATAGCCTAGGTAGTGTGATCACTGAGTGTATATACCACCAGGTGACAGTGACCGCTGTACAGGACTCTTATACAGACACAATAGGGGCTGTATTATACTAATTACCTGATAGTGATGTATATAGCCTAGGTAGTGTGATCACTGAGTGTATATATCACCAGGTGACAGTGACCGCTGTACAGGACTCTTATACAGACACAATAGGGGCTGTATTATACTAATTACCTGATAGTGATGTATATAGCCTAGGTAGTGTGATCACTGAGTGTATATATCACCAGGTGACAGTGACCGCTGTACAGGACTCTTATACAGACACAATAGGGGCTGTATTATACTAATTACCTGATAGTGATGTATATAGCCTAGGTAGTGTGATCACTGAGTGTATATATCACCAGGTGACAGTGACCGCTGTACAGGACTCTTATACAGACACAATAGGGGCTGTATTATACTAATTACCTGATAGTGATGTATATAGCCTAGGTAGTGTGATCACTGAGTATATATATCACCAGGTGACAGTGACCGCTGTACAGGACTCTTATACAGACACAATAGGGGCTGTATTATACTAATTACCTGATAGTGATGTATACAGCCTAGGTAGTGTGATCACTGAGTGTATATATCACCAGGTGACAGTGACCGCTGTACAGGACTCTTATACAGACACAATAGGGGCTGTATTATACTAATTACCTGATAGTGATGTATATAGCCTAGGTAGTGTGATCACTGAGTGTATATATCACCAGGTGACAGTGACCGCTGTACAGGACTCTTATACAGACACAATAGGGGCTGTATTATACTAATTACCTGATAGTGATGTATATAGCCTAGGTAGTGTGATCACTGAGTGTATATATCACCAGGTGACAGTGACCACTGTACAGGACTCTTATACAGACACAATAGGGGCTGTATTATACTAATTACCTGATACTGATGTATATAGCCTAGGTAGTGTGATCACTGAGTGTATATATCACCAGGTGACAGTGACCGCTGTACAGGGCTCTTATACAGACACAATAGGGGCTGTATTCTAGTAATTACCTGATAGTGATGTATATAGCCTAGGTAGTGTGATCACTGAGTGTATATATCACCAGGTGACAGTGACCGCTGTACAGGACTCTTATACAGACACAATAGGGGCTGTATTATACTAATTACCTGATAGGGATGTATATAGCCTAGGTAGTGTGATCACTGAGTGTATATATCACCAGGTGACAGTGACCGCTGTACAGGGCTCTTATACAGACACAATAGGGGCTGTATTATAGTAATTACCTGATAGTGATGTATATAGCCTAGGTAGTGTGATCACTGAGTGTATATATATCACCAGGTGACCGCTGTACAGGGCTCTTATACAGACACAATAGGGGCTGTATTATAGTAATTACCTGATAGTGATGTATATAGCCTAGGTAGTGTGATCACTGAGTGTATATATCACCAGGTGACAGTGACCGCTGTACAGGACTCTTATACAGACACAATAGGGGCTGTATTATACTAATTACCTGATAGTGATGTATATAGCCTAGGTAGTGTGATCACTGAGTGTATATATATCACCAGGTGACCGCTGTACAGGGCTCTTATACAGACACAATAGGGGCTGTATTATAGTAATTGCCTGATAGTGATGTATATAGCCTAGGTAGTGTGATCACTGAGTGTATACAGTATATCACCAGGTGACAGTGACCGCTGTACAGGACTCTTATACAGACACAATAGGGGCTGTATTATACTAATTACCTGATAGTGATGTATATAGCCTAGGTAGTGTGATCACTGAGTGTATATATCACCAGGTGACAGTGACCGCTGTACAGGACTCTTATACAGACACAATAGGGGCTGTATTATAGTAATTACCTGATAGTGATGTATAGAGCCTAGGTAGTGTGATCACTGAGTGTATATATATCACCAGGTGACCGCTGTACAGGGCTCTTATACAGACACAATAGGGGCTGTATTATAGTAATTGCCTGATAGTGATGTATATAGCCTAGGTAGTGTGATCACTGAGTGTATACAGTATATCACCAGGTGACAGTGACCGCTGTACAGGGCTCTTATACAGACACAATAGGGGCTGTATTATACTAATTACCTGATAGTGATGTATATAGCCTAGGTAGTGTGATCACTGAGTGTATATATCACCAGGTGACAGTGACCGCTGTACAGGACTCTTATACAGACACAATAGGGGCTGTATTATACTAATTACCTGATAGTGATGTATATAGCCTAGGTAGTGTGATCACTGAGTGTATATATCACCAGGTGACAGTGACCGCTGTACAGGACTCTTATACAGACACAATAGGGGCTGTATTATACTAATTACCTGATAGTGATGTATATAGCCTAGGTAGTGTGATCAGTGAGTGTATATATCACCAGGTGACAGTGACCGCTGTACAGGACTCTTATACAGACACAATAGGGGCTGTATTATACTAATTACCTGATAGTGATGTATATAGCCTAGGTAGTGTGATCAGTGAGTGTATATATCACCAGGTGACAGTGACCGCTGTACAGGACTCTTATACAGACACAATAGGGGCTGTATTATACTAATTACCTGATAGTGATGTATATAGCCTAGGTAGTGTGATCAGTGAGTGTATATATCACCAGGTGACAGTGACCGCTGTACAGGGCTCTTATACAGACACAATAGGGGCTGTATTATACTAATTACCTGATAGTGATGTATATAGCCTAGGTAGTGTGATCACTGAGTGTATATATCACCAGGTGACAGTGACCGCTGTACAGGACTCTTATACAGACACAATAGGGGCTGTATTATACTAATTACCTGATAGTGATGTATATAGCCTAGGTAGTGTGATCACTGAGTGTATATATCACCAGGTGACAGTGACCGCTGTACAGGACTCTTATACAGACACAATAGGGGCTGTATTATACTAATTACCTGATAGTGATGTATATAGCCTAGGTAGTGTGATCACTGAGTGTATATATCACCAGGTGACAGTGACCTCTGTACAGGACTCTTATACAGACACAATAGGGGCTGTATTATACTAATTACCTGATAGTGATGTATATAGCCTAGGTAGTGTGATCAGTGAGTGTATATATCACCAGGTGACAGTGACCGCTGTACAGGACTCTTATACAGACACAATAGGGGCTGTATTATACTAATTACCTGATAGTGATGTATATAGCCTAGGTAGTGTGATCAGTGAGTGTATATATCACCAGGTGACAGTGACCGCTGTACAGGACTCTTATACAGACACAATAGGGGCTGTATTATAGTAATTACCTGATAGTGATGTATATAGCCTAGGTAGTGTGATCACTGAGTGTATATATCACCAGGTGACAGTGACCACTGTACAGGACTCTTATACAGACACAATAGGGGCTGTATTATACTAATTACCTGATAGTGATGTATATAGCCTAGGTAGTGTGATCACTGAGTGTATATATCACCAGGTGACAGTGACCGCTGTACAGGACTCTTATACAGACACAATAGGGGCTGTATTATACTAATTACCTGATAGTGATGTATATAGCCTAGGTAGTGTGATCAGTGAGTGTATATATCACCAGGTGACAGTGACCGCTGTACAGGACTCTTATACAGACACAATAGGGGCTGTATTATACTAATTACCTGATAGTGATGTATATAGCCTAGGTAGTGTGATCACTGAGTGTATATATATCACCAGGTGACCGCTGTACAGGGCTCTTATACAGACACAATAGGGGCTGTATACTAATTACCTGATAGTGATGTATATAGCCTAGGTAGTGTGATCACTGAGTGTATATATCACCAGGTGACAGTCACCGCTGTACAGGGCTCTTATACAGACACAATAGGGGCTGTATTATACTAATTACCTGATAGTGATGTATATAGCCTAGGTAGTGTGATCACTGAGTGTATATATCACCAGGTGACAGTGACCGCTGTACAGGACTCTTATACAGACACAATAGGGGCTGTATTATACTAATTACCTGATAGTGATGTATATAGCCTAGGTAGTGTGATCAGTGAGTGTATATATCACCAGGTGACAGTGACCGCTGTACAGGACTCTTATACAGACACAATAGGGGCTGTATTATACTAATTACCTGATAGTGATGTATATAGCCTAGGTAGTGTGATCACTGAGTGTATATATCACCAGGTGACAGTGACCGCTGTACAGGGCTCTTATACAGACACAATAGGGGCTGTATTATACTAATTACCTGATAGTGATGTATATAGCCTAGGTAGTGTGATCACTGAGTGTATATATCACCAGGTGACAGTGACCGCTGTACAGGACTCTTATACAGACACAATAGGGGCTGTATTATACTAATTACCTGATAGCGATGTATATAGCCTAGGTAGTGTGATCACTGAGTGTATATATCACCAGGTGACAGTGACCGCTGTACAGGACTCTTATACAGACACAATAGGGGCTGTATTATACTAATTACCTGATAGTGATGTATATAGCCTAGGTAGTGTGATCACTGAGTGTATATATCACCAGGTGACAGTGACCGCTGTACAGGACTCTTATACAGACACAATAGGGGCTGTATTATACTAATTACCTAATAGTGATGTATATAGCCTAGGTAGTGTGATCACTGAGTGTATATATCACCAGGTGACAGTGACTGCTGTACAGGGCTCTTATACAGACACAATAGGGGCTGTATTATACTAATTACCTGATAGCTATGTATATAGCCTAGGTAGTGTGATCACTGAGTGTATATATCACCAGGTGACCGCTGTACAGGACTCTTATACAGACACAATAGGGGCTGTATTATACTAATTACCTGATAGTGATGTATATAGCCTAGGTAGTGTGATCACTGAGTGTATATATCACCAGGTGACCGCTGTGCAGGACTCTTATACAGACACAATAGGGGCTGTATTATACTAATTACCTGATAGTGATGTATATAGCCTAGGTATTGTGATCACTGAGTGTATATATCACCAGGTGACAGTGACCACTGTACAGGACTCTTATACAGACACAATAGGGGCTGTATTATACTAATTACCTGATAGTGATGTATATTGCCTAGGTAGTGTGATCACTGAGTGTATATATCACCAGGTGACAGTGACCGCTGTACAGGACTCTTATAGAGACACAATAGGGGCTGTATTATACTAATTACCTGATAGTGATGTATATAGCCTAGGTAGTGTGATCACTGAGTGTATATATCACCAAGTGACAGTGACCGCTGTACAGGACTCTTATACAGACAAAATAGGGGCTGTATTATACTAATTACCTGATAGTGATGTATATAGCCTAGGTAGTGTGATCACTGAGTGTATATATCACCAGGTGACAGTGACCGCTGTACAGGGCTCTTATACAGACACAATAGGGGCTGTATTATACTAATTACCTGATAGTGATGTATATAGCCTAGGTAGTGTGATCACTGAGTGTATATATCACCAGGTGACCGCTGTACAGGACTCTTATACAGACACAATAGGGGCTGTATTATACTAATTACCTGATAGTGATGTATATAGCCTAGGTAGTGTGATCACTGAGTGTATATATCACCAGGTGACCGCTGTACAGGACCCTTATACAGACACAATAGGGGCTGTATTATACTAATTACCTGATAGTGATGTATATAGCCTAGGTAGTGTGATCACTGAGTGTATATATCACCAGGTGACCGCTGTACAGGACTCTTATACAGACACAATAGGGGATGTATAATACTAATTACCTGATAGTGATGTATATAGCCTAGGTAGTGTGATCACTGAGTGTATATATCACCAGGTGACAGTGACCGATGTACAGGACTCTTATACAGACACAATAGGGGCTGTATTATACTAATTACCTGATAGTGATGTATATAGCCTAGGTAGTGTGATCACTGAGTGTATATATCACCAGGTGACAGTGACCGCTGTACAGGGCTCTTATACAGACACAATAGGGGATGTATTATAGTAATTACCTGATAGTGATGTATATAGCCTACGCAGTGTGATCACTGAGTGTATGTATCACCAGGTGACAGTGACCGCTGTACAGGACTCTTATACAGACACAATAGGGGCTGTATTATACTAATTACCTGATAGTGATGTATATAGCCTAGGTAGTGTGATCACTGAGTGTATATACCACCAGGTGACAGTGACCGCTGTACAGGACTCTTATACAGACACAATAGGGGCTGTATTATACTAATTACCTGATAGTGATGTATATAGCCTAGGTAGTGTGATCACTGAGTATATATATCACCAGGTGACAGTGACCGCTGTACAGGACTCTTATACAGACACAATAGGGGCTGTATTATACTAATTACCTGATAGTGATGTATATAGCCTAGGTAGTGTGATCACTGAGTGTATATATCACCAGGTGACAGTGACCGCTGTACAGGACTCTTATACAGACACAATAGGGGCTGTATTATACTAATTACCTGATAGTGATGTATATAGCCTAGGTAGTGTGATCACTGAGTGTATATATCACCAGGTGACAGTGACCTCTGTACAGGACTCTTATACAGACACAATAGGGGCTGTATTATACTAATTACCTGATAGTGATGTATATAGCCTAGGTAGTGTGATCACTGAGTGTATATATCACCAGGTGACAGTGACCGCTGTACAGGGCTCTTATACATTCACAATAGGGGCTGTATTACACTAATTACCCGATAGTGATGTATATAGCCTAGGTAGTGTGATCACTGAGTGTATATATCCCCAGGTGACAGTGACCGCTGTACAGGACTCTTATACAGACACAATAGGGGCTGTATTATAGTAATTACCTGATAGTGATGTATATAGCCTAGGTAGTGTGATCACTGAGTGTATATATCACCAGGTGACAGTGACCACTGTACAGGACTCTTATACAGACACAATAGGGGCTGTATTATAGTAATTACCTGATAGTGATGTATATAGCCTAGGTAGTGTGATCACTGAGTGTATATATCACCAGGTGACAGTGACCTCTGTACAGGACTCTTATACAGACACAATAGGGGCTGTATTATACTAATTACCTGATAGTGATGTATATAGCCTAGGTAGTGTGATCACTGAGTGTATATATCACCAGGTGACAGTGACCGCTGTACAGGACTCTTATACAGACACAATAGGGGCTGTATTATACTAATTACCTGATAGTGATGTATATAGCCTAGGTAGTGTGATCACTGAGTGTATATATCACCAGGGGACAGTGACCGCTGTACAGGACTCTTATACAGACACAATAGGGGCTGTATTATACTAATTACCTGATAGTGATGTATATAGCCTAGGTAGTGTGATCACTGAGTGTATATATCACCAGGTGACAGTGACCGCTGTACAGGACTCTTATACAGACACAATAGGGGCTGTATTATACTAATTACCTGATAGTGATGTATATAGCCTAGGTAGTGTGATCACTGAGTGTATATATCACCTGGTGACAGTGACCTCTGTACAGGACTCTTATACAGACACAATAGGGGCTGTATTATACTAATTACCTGATAGTGATGTATATAGCCTAGGTAGTGTGATCACTGAGTGTATATATCACCAGGTGACAGTGACCGCTGTACAGGACTCTTATACAGACACAATAGGGGCTGTATTATACTAATTACCTGATAATGACGTATATAGCCTAGGTAGTGTGATCACTGAGTGTATATATCCCCAGGTGACAGTGACCGCTGTACAGGACTCTTATACAGACACAATAGGGGCTGTATTATACTAATTACCTGATAGTGATGTATATAGCCTAGGTAGTGTGATCACTGAGTGTATATATCACCAGGTGACAGTGACCGCTGTACAGGACTCTTATACAGACGCAATAGGGGCTGTATTATACTAATTACCTGATAGTGATGTATATAGCCTAGGTAGTGTGATCACTGAGTGTATATATCACCAGGTGACAGTGACGGCTGTACAGGACTCTTATACAGACACAATAGGGGCTGTATGATACTAATTACCTGATAGTGATGTATATAGCCTAGGTAGTGTGATCACTGAGTGTATATATCACCAGGTGACAGTGACCGCTGTACAGGACTCTTATACAGACACAATAGGGGCTGTATTATACTAATTACCTGATAGTGACGTATATAGCCTAGGTAGTGTGATCACTGAGTGTATATATCACCAGGTGACCGCTGTACAGGACTCTTATACAGACACAATAGGGGCTGTATTATACTAATTACCTGATAGTGATGTATATAGCCTAGGTAGTGTGATCACTGGGTGTATATATCACCAGGTGACAGTGACCGCTGTACAGGACTCTTATACAGACACAATAGGGGCTGTATTATACTAATTACCTGATAGTGATGTATATAGCCTAGGTAGTGTGATCACTGAGTATATATATCACCAGGTGACAGTGACCGCTGTACAGGACTCTTATACAGACACAATAGGGGCTGTATTATACTAATTACCTGATAGTGACGTATATAGCCTAGGTAGTGTGATCACTGAGTGTATATATCCCCAGGTGACAGTGACCGCTGTACAGGACTCTTATACAGACACAATAGGGGCTGTATTATACTAATTACCTGATAGTGATGTATATAGCCTAGGTAGTGTGATCACTGAGTGTATATATCACCAGGTGACAGTGACCGCTGTACAGGGCTCTTATACAGACACAATAGGGGCTGTATTATACTAATTACCTGATAGTGATGTATATAGCCTAGGTAGTGTGATCACTGAGTGTATATATCACCAGGTGACCGCTGTGCAGGACTCTTATACAGACACAATAGGGGCTGTATTATACTAATTACCTGATAGTGATGTATATAGCCTAGGTATTGTGATCACTGAGTGTATATATCACCAGGTGACCGCTGTACAGGACTCTTATAGAGACACAATAGGGGCTGTATTATACTAATTACCTGATAGTGATGTATATAGCCTAGGTAGTGTGATCACTGAGTGTATATATCACCAGGTGACAGTGACCGCTGTACAGGACTCTTATACAGACAAAATAGGGGCTGTATTATACTAATTACCTGATAGTGATGTATATAGCCTAGGTAGTGTGATCACTGAGTGTATATATCACCAGGTGACAGTGACCGCTGTACAGGGCTCTTATACAGACACAATAGGGGCTGTATTATACTAATTACCTGATAGTGATGTATATAGCCTAGGTAGTGTGATCACTGAGTGTATATATCACCAGGTGACCGCTGTACAGGACTCTTATACAGACACAATAGGGGCTGTATTATACTAATTACCTGATAGTGATGTATATAGCCTAGGTAGTGTGATCACTGAGTGTATATATCACCAGGTGACCGCTGTACAGGACCCTTATACAGACACAATAGGGGCTGTATTATACTAATTACCTGATAGTGATGTATATAGCCTAGGTAGTGTGATCACTGAGTGTATATATCACCAGGTGACCGCTGTACAGGACTCTTATACAGACACAATAGGGGATGTATAATACTAATTACCTGATAGTGATGTATATAGCCTAGGTAGTGTGATCACTGAGTGTATATATCACCTGGTGACAGTGACCGCTGTACAGGACTCTTATACAGACACAATAGGGGCTGTATTATACCAATTACCTGATAGTGATGTATATAGCCTAGGTAGTGTGATCACTGAGTGTATATATCACCAGGTGACCGCTGTGCAGGACTCTTATACAGACACAATAGGGGCTGTATACTAATTACCTGATAGTGATGTATATAGCCTAGGTAGTGTGATCACTGAGTGTATATATCACCAGGTGACAGTGACCGCTGTACAGGGATCTTATACAGACACAATAGGGGCTGTATTATACTAATTACCTGATAGTGATGTATATAGCCTAGGTAGTGTGATCACTGAGTGTATATATCACCAGGTGACAGTGACCGCTGTACAGGACTCTTATACAGACACAATAGGGGCTGTATTATACTAATTACCTGATAGTGATGTATACAGCCTAGGTAGTGTGATCACTGAGTGTATATACCACCAGGTGACAGTGACCGCTGTACAGGACTCTTATACAGACACAATAGGGGCTGTATTATACTAATTACCTGATAGTGATGTATATAGCCTAGGTAGTGTGATCACTGAGTGTATATATCACCAGGTGACAGTGACCGATGTACAGGACTCTTATACAGACACAATAGGGGCTGTATTATACTAATTACCTGATAGTGATGTATATAGCCTAGGTAGTGTGATCACTGAGTGTATATATCACCAGGTGACAGTGACCGCTGTACAGGGCTCTTATACAGACACAATAGGGGATGTATTATAGTAATTACCTGATAGTGATGTATATAGCCTACGCAGTGTGATCACTGAGTATATATATCACCAGGTGACAGTGACCGCTGTACAGGACTCTTATACAGACACAATAGGGGCTGTATTATACTAATTACCTGATAGTGATGTATATAGCCTAGGTAGTGTGATCACTGAGTGTATATACCACCAGGTGACAGTGACCGCTGTACAGGACTCTTATACAGACACAATAGGGGCTGTATTATACTAATTACCTGATAGTGATGTATATAGCCTAGGTAGTGTGATCACTGAGTGTATATATCACCAGGTGACAGTGACCGCTGTACAGGACTCTTATACAGACACAATAGGGGCTGTATTATACTAATTACCTGATAGTGATGTATATAGCCTAGGTAGTGTGATCACTGAGTGTATATATCACCAGGTGACAGTGACCGCTGTACAGGACTCTTATACAGACACAATAGGGGCTGTATTATACTAATTACCTGATAGTGATGTATATAGCCTAGGTAGTGTGATCACTGAATGTATATATCACCAGGTGACAGTGACCGCTGTACAGGACTCTTATACAGACACAATAGGGGCTGTATTATACTAATTACCTGATAGTGATGTATATAGCCTAGGTAGTGTGATCACTGAGTGTATATATCACCAGGTGACAGTGACCGCTGTACAGGACTCTTATACAGACACAATAGGGGCTGTATTATACTAATTACCTGATAGTGATGTATATAGCCTAGGTAGTGTGATCACTGAGTGTATATATCACCAGGTGACAGTGACCGCTGTACAGGGCTCTTTTACAGACACAATAGGGGCTGTATTATACTAATTACCTGATAGTGATGTATATAGCCTAGGTAGTGTGATCACTGAGTGTATATATCACCAGGTGACAGTGACCGCTGTACAGGACTCTTATACAGACACAATAGGGGCTGTATTATAGTAATTACCTGATAGTGATGTATATAGCCTAGGTAGTGTGATCACTGAGTGTATATATCACCAGGGGACAGTGACCGCTGTACAGGACTCTTATACAGACACAATAGGGGCTGTATTATAGTAATTACCTGATAGTGATGTATATAGCCTAGGTAGTGTGATCACTGAGTGTATATATCACCAGGTGACAGTGACCGCTGTACAGGACTCTTATACAGACACAATAGGGGCTGTATTATACTAATTACCTGATAGTGATGTATATAGCCTAGGTAGTGTGATCACTGAGTGTATATATCACCAGGTGACAGTGACCGCTGTACAGGACTCTTATACAGACACAATAGGGGCTGTATTATACTAATTACCTGATAGTGATGTATATAGCCTAGGTAGTGTGATCAGTGAGTGTATGTATCACCAGGTGACAGTGACCGCTGTACAGGACTCTTATACAGACACAATAGGGGCTGTATTATACTAATTACCTGATAGTGATGTATATAGCCTAGGTAGTGTGATCACTGAGTGTATATATATCACCAGGTGACCGCTGTACAGGGCTCTTATACAGACACAATAGGGGCTGTATTATACTAATTACCTGATAGTGATGTATATAGCCTAGGTAGTGTGATCACTGAGTGTATATATCACCAAGTGGCAGTGACCGCTGTACAGGACTCTTATACAGACACAATAGGGGCTGTATTATACTAATTACCTGATAGTGATGTATATAGCCTAGGTAGTGTGATCACTGAGTGTATATATCACCAGGTGACCGCTGTACAGGACTCTTATACAGACACAATAGGGGCTGTATTATACTAATTACCTGATAGTGATGTATATAGCCTAGGTAGTGTGATCACTGAGTGTATATATCACCAGGTGACCGCTGTACAGGACTCTTATACAGACACAATAGGGGCTGTATTATACTAATTACCTGATAGTGATGTATATAGCCTAGGTAGTGTGATCACTGAGTGTATATATATCACCAGGTGACAGTGACCGCTGTACAGGACTCTTATACAGACACAATAGGGGCTGTATTATACTAATTACCTGATAGTGATGTATATAGCCTAGGTAGTGTGATCACTGAGTGTATATATATCACCAGGTGACAGTGACCGCTGTACAGGACTCTTATACAGACACAATAGGGGCTGTATTATACTAATTACCTGATAGTGATGTATATAGCCTAGGTAGTGTGATCACTGAGTGTATATATCACCAGGTGACAGTGACCGCTGTACAGGGCTCTTATACAGACACAATAGGGGCTGTATTATACTAATTACCTGATAGTGATGTATATAGCCTAGGTAGTGTGATCACTGAGTGTATAGATCACCAGGTGACCGCTGTACAGGACTCTTATACAGACACAATAGGGGCTGTATTATAGTTATTACCTGATAGTGATGTATATAGCCTAGGTAGTGTGATCACTGAGTGTATATATCACCAGGTGACAGTGACCGCTGTACAGGACTCTTATACAGACACAATAGGGGCTGTATTATACTAATTACCTGATAGTGATGTATATAGCCTAGGTAGTGTGATCACTGAGTGTATATATCACTAGGTGACAGTGACCGCTGTACAGGACTCTTATACAGACACAATAGGGGCTGTATTATACTAATTACCTGATAGTGATGTATATAGCCTAGGTAGTGTGATCACTGAGTGTATATATCACCAGGTGACAGTGACCGCTGTACAGGACTCTTATACAGACACAATAGGGGCTGTATTATACTAATTACCTGATAGGGATGTATATAGCCTAGGTAGTGTGATCACTGAGTGTATATATCACCAGGGGACAGTGACCGCTGTACAGGACTCTTATACAGACACAATAGGGGCTGTATTATAGTAATTACCTGATAGTGATGTATATAGCCTAGGTAGTGTGATCACTGAGTGTATATATCACCAGGTGACAGTGACCGCTGTACAGGACTCTTATACAGACACAATAGGGGCTGTATTATACTAATTACCTGATAGTGATGTATATAGCCTAGGTAGTGTGATCACTGAGTGTATATATCACCAGGTGACAGTGACCGCTGTACAGGACTCTTATACAGACACAATAGGGGCTGTATTATACTAATTACCTGATAGTGATGTATATAGCCTAGGTAGTGTGATCACTGAGTGTATATATCACCAGGTGACAGTGACCGCTGTACAGGACTCTTATACAGACACAATAGGGGCTGTATTATACTAATTACCTGATAGTGATGTATATAGCCTAGGTAGTGTGATCAGTGAGTGTATATATCACCAGGTGACAGTGACCGCTGTACAGGACTCTTATACAGACACAATAGGGGCTGTATACTAATTACCTGATAGTGATGTATATAGCCTAGGTAGTGTGATCACTGAGTGTATATATCACCAGGTGACCGCTGTACAGGACTCTTATACAGACACAATAGGGGCTGTATTATACTAATTACCTGATAGTGATGTATATAGCCTAGGTAGTGTGATCACTGAGTGTATATATCCCCAGGTGACAGTGACCGCTGTACAGGACTCTTATACAGACACAATAGGGGCTGTATTATACTAATTACCTGATAGTGATGTATATAGCCTAGGTAGTGTGATCAGTGAGTGTATATATCACCAGGTGACAGTGACCGCTGTACAGGGCTCTTATACAGACACAATAGGGGCTGTATTATACTAATTACCTGATAGTGATGTATATAGCCTAGGTAGTGTGATCACTGAGTGTATATATCACCAGGTGACAGTGACCGCTATACAGGACTCTTATACAGACACAATAGGGGCTGTATTATACTAATTACCTGATAGTGATGTATATAGCCTAGGTAGTGTGATCACTGAGTGTATATATCACCAGGTGACCGCTGTACAGGACTCTTATACAGACACAATAGGGGCTGTATTATACTAATTACCTGATAGCGATGTATATAGCCTAGGTAGTGTGATCACTGAGTGTATATATCACCAGGTGACCGCTGTACAGGACTCTTATACAGACACAATAGGGGCTGTATTATACTAATTACCTGATAGTGATGTATATAGCCTAGGTAGTGTGATCACTGAGTGTATATATCACCAGGTGACAGTGACCGCTGTACAGGACTCTTATACAGACACAATAGGGGCTGTATTATACTAATTACCTGATAGTGATGTATATAGCCTAGGTAGTGTGATCACTGAGTGTATATACCACCAGGTGACAGTGACCGCTGTACAGGACTCTTATACAGACACACTAGGGGCTGTATTATACTAATTACCTGATAGTGATGTATATAGCCTAGGTAGTGTGATCACTGAGTGTATATATCACCAGGTGACAGTGACCGCTGTACAGGACTCTTATACAGACACAATAGGGGCTGTATTATACTAATTACCTGATAGTGATGTATATAGCCTAGGTAGTGTGATCACTGAGTGTATATATCACCAGGTGACAGTGACCGCTGTACAGGACTCTTATACAGACACAATAGGGGCTGTATTATACTAATTACCTGATAGTGATGTATATAGCCTAGGTAGTGTGATCACTGAGTGTATATATCACCAGGTGACAGTGACCGCTATACAGGACTCTTATACAGACACAATAGGGGCTGTATTATACTAATTACCTGATAGCGATGTATATAGCCTAGGTAGTGTGATCACTGAGTATATATATCACCAGGTGACAGTGACCGCTGTACAGGACTCTTATACAGACACACTAGGGGCTGTATTATACTAATTACCTGATAGTGATGTATATAGCCTAGGTAGTGTGATCACTGAGTGTATATATCACCAGGTGACAGTGACCGCTGTACAGGACTCTTTTACAGACACAATAGGGGCTGTATTATACTAATTACCTGATAGCGATGTATATAGCCTAGGTAGTGTGATCACTGAGTGTATATACCACCAGGTGACAGTGACCGCTGTACAGGACTCTTATACAGACACAATAGGGGCTGTATTATACTAATTACCTGATAGTGATGTATATAGCCTAGGTAGTGTGATCACTGAGTGTATATATCACCAGGTGACAGTGACCGCTGTACAGGACTCTTATACAGACACAATAGGGGCTGTATTATACTAATTACCTGATAGTGATGTATATAGCCTAGGTAGTGTGATCACTGAGTGTATATACCACCAGGTGACAGTGACCGCTGTACAGGACTCTTATACAGACACAATAGGGGCTGTATTATAGTAATTACCTGATAGTGATGTATATAGCCTAGGTAGTGTGATCACTGAGTGTATATATCACCAGGTGACAGTGACCGCTGTACAGGACTCTTATACAGACACAATAGGGGCTGTATTATACTAATTACCTGATAGTGATGTATATAGCCTAGGTAGTGTGATCACTGAGTGTATATATCACCAGGTGACAGTGACCGCTGTACAGGACTCTTATACAGTGAGACATATAGATGTATAACGTGATAGTAATATGTAACACGCCCATGTACATATATTCCGCCATGAGTTCGGGCATGCAGAGGTTAATCCTGGCGGTAGCCTTCCTTTCAGGCCCTGGATCTGCTCAGTGCTGGGATCAATACTGGAAGGGGTGCAGTGTGGCTGGGGTCTGACACGTGGCTGATGACAATACTGGAGGGGTGCAGTGTGTTGGAGGTGTGACACGTGGCTGATGACAATACTGGAGCGGTGCAGTGTGGTAGGGGTCTGACACGTGGCTGATGACAATACTGGAGGGGTGTAGTGTTGCGGGGGTCTGACACGTGGCTGATGACAATACTAGAGGGGTGCAGTGTGTTGGAGGTGTGACACGTGGCTGATGACAATACTGGAGGGGTGCAGTGTGGTGGAGGTCTGACACGTGGCTGATGACAATACTGGAGGGGTGCAGTGTTGGCGGGGGTCTGACACGTGGCTGATGACAATACTGGAGGGGTGCAGTGTGGCGAGGGTCTGACACGTGGCCGATGACAATACTGCAGGGGTGCAGTGTGGCGGGGGTCTGACACGTGGCTGATGACAATACTGGAGGGGTGCAGTGTGGTGGGGGTATGACACGTGGCTGATGACAATACTGGAGGGGTGCAGTATGGTGGAGGTCTGACACGTGGCCGATGACAATACTGGAGGGGTGCAGTCAATGTTCCCTCTAATTTTACGAAGTCTGTGTGCGGCAAAAATTTTTGGCTGTGCAACTCTGGAAGGAAATTTTAATTTTTGTGCGTCACTTATATATAACTGAAAAATGACGTTCAGCATTTGTGTTAACTTTTACTTCAAAATGATACTAAACATTCAAACATTTAAAACACAGCACACAATGTAGTTAATGGGTGAAACACACATTAATTGAGTCCACAACTGCAAAAAGGGACCACTGTTGCTTTGTGCGCTCTATTGTAATGTCTGTGCGCACGCTCGTCGAGTTGTGTGCACGTGCGCACAGCTTAGAGGGATCACTGGGTGCAGTGTGGCGGGGGTCTGACACGTGGATGATGACATTACTGGAGGGGTGCAGTGTGGCGGGGGTCTGACACTACTGGACACGTGGCTGATGACAATACTGGAGAGGTGCAGTATGGTGGAGGTCTGACACGTGGCTGATGACAATACTGGAGGGGTGCAGTGTGGTGGGGGTATGACACGTGGCTGATGACAATACTGGAGGGGTGCAGTATGGTGGAGGTCTGACACGTGGCCGATGACAATACTGGAGGGGTGCAGTCAATGTTCCCTCTAATTTTACGAAGTCTGTGTGCGGCAAAAATTTTTGGCTGTGCAACTCTGGAAGGAAATTTTAATTTTTGTGCGTCACTTATATATAACTGAAAAATGACGTTCAGCATTTGTGTTAACTTTTACTTCAAAATGATATTAAACATTCAAACATTTAAAACACAGCACACAATGTAGTTAATGGGTGAAACACACATTAATTGAGTCCACAACTGCAAAAAGGGACCACTGTTGCTTTGTGCGCTCTATTGTAATGTCTGTGCGCACGCTCGTCGAGTTGTGTGCACGTGCGCACAGCTTAGAGGGAACACTGGGTGCAGTGTGGCGGGGGTCTGACACGTGGATGATGACATTACTGGAGTGGTGCAGTGTGGCGGGGGTCTGACACTACTGGACACGTGGCTGATGACAATACTGGAGAGGTGCAGTATGGTGGAGGTCTGACACGTGGCTGATTACAATACTGCAGGGGTGCAGTGTGGCGAGGGTCTGACACGTGGCCGATGACAATACTGGAGGGGTGCAGTGTGGCGGGGGTCTGACACGTGGCTGATTACAATACTGCAGGGGTGCAATGTGGTGAGGGTCTGACACATGGCTGATGACATTACTGGAGGGGTGCAGTGTTGGCGGGGGTCTGACACGTGGCTGATTACAATACTGCAGGGGTGCAGTGTGGCGAGGGTCTGACACGTGGCTGATGACAATACTGGAGGGGTGCAGTGTGGCTAGGGTCTGACACGTGGCCCATGACAATACTGGAGGGGTGCAGTGTGGTGGAGGTCTGACACGTGGCTGATGACAATACTGCAGGGGTGCAGTGTGGCGGGGGTCTGACACTACTGGACACGTGGCTGATGACAATACTGGAGAGGTGCAGTATGTTGGAGGTCTGACACGTGGCTGATTACAATACTGCAGGAGTGTGGCGAGGGTCTGACACGTGGCCGATGACAATACTGGAGGGGTGCAGTGTGGCGGGGGTCTGACACATGGCTGATGACAGTACTGGAGAGGTGCAGTATGGTGGAGGTCTGACACGTGGCTGATGACAATACTGCAGGGGTGCAGGGTGGCGGGGGTCTGACACATGGCTGATGGCAGTATGGTGGAGGTCTGACACGTGGCTGATGACAATACTGCAGGGGTGCAGTGTGGCGGGGGTCTGACACGTGGCCGATGACAATACTGGAGGGGTGCAGTGTGGCGGGGGTCTGACACATGGCTGATGACATTACTGGAGGGGTGCAGTGTGGTGGGGGTCTGACACGTGGCTGATGGCAGTATGGTGGAGGTCTGACACGTGGCTGATGACAATACTGCAGGGGTGCAGTGTGGCGGGGGTCTGACACGTGGCCGATGACAATACTGGAGGGGTGCAGTGTGGCGGGGGTCTGACACATGGCTGATGACAATACTGGAGGGGTGCAGTGTGGTAGGGGTCTGACACGTGGCTGATGACAGTACTGGAGGGGTGCAGTGTGGCGGGGGTCTGACACATGGCTGATGACAATACTGGAGGGGTGCAGTGTGGCGGGGGTCTGACACATGGCTGATGACAGTACTGGAGGGGTGCAGTGTGGCGGGGGTCTGACACGTGGCTGATGACAATACTGCAGGGGTGCAGTGTGGTAGGGGTCTGACACGTGGCTGATGACAATACTGGAGGGGTGCAGTGTGGTGGGGGTCTGACATGTGGCTGAGGCCCGGGGTAATGGAACAGGCCAGTGATTGATATTGATCGGTCTGGTTTTCCACTTGCAGACGGGTGTCCGGCCCCTGAA
Source organism: Crinia signifera (assembly GCF_055691185.1). Taxonomy (NCBI): domain Eukaryota; kingdom Metazoa; phylum Chordata; class Amphibia; order Anura; family Myobatrachidae; genus Crinia; species Crinia signifera. The sequence continues at coordinate 5,848,237 of NC_139228.1, read as the reverse complement.
CTCCATCCTGGGGAAGTGTAACCTGAAGTTTGCGGGCATGCCCATCACCCTGACCGTATCTACCAGCAGCCTGAATCTCATGGCATCAGACTGCAAGCAGGTGAGCGGGGCGAGGGCTGCGGGTGACTCCACTGTGCTGATGTGTCTGCTGTGTACTATATTGTGTTGTGTTCTCTCTCACACAGATCATTGCAAACCACCACATGCAGTCCATATCATTCGCCTCTGGGGGAGATCCGGTGAGTGTCTGTGCGGGCTCTGTGCTGGCTTATATTGTGCACTGTATATGCTTCTTGTGTATATTGTGGACGCTGAGTGTGTGTAACATAGTAATTAAGGCTGAAAAAAGACGTTAGTCCATAGAGTGCCACCGATCTGACCTGTAACTACTGACTTGAGTAAGGTGCCCATAGACTGTCCATTCTGTACTATGAGATGCGCACTCCCGCGCATCTCCTAGTACGGTACAAAAAGTATGTGCTGCACATAATTTTTGTACTAGCTGTTCATTGCATCGCATTGCATGCACGCTGCATGCACAAGGCATGCAATGCGATGTGTACTATATAAGTGCCGAACGGATCCGATGAACGGTCTATGGGCACCTTCAGTCATATCTATAGGATTCCCTTAGTGGCCAAAAATGTATCCAGTTTTGATGTACATTCAGTAACAGTATTTGCTGTCACCACCCGACCGGCAATGAGTTCCAGAATGTTACTGCTCTGATGGTGAAGAATCCTCCTTAATTCAGTACGGAATTTCTTTTCCTCGAGCCTCAGTACATGCCGCGTGTCCTAAGTATAGGGCTGTTACTGACCAATCATCTCCCAGTTCCATATGATTCCCAATCCTGTATGTGAACATACTAATCATATCACCTCTCGGCCTCCGTTTCTCCAGTGAGAACATATTCAGCCTGGTTACCATATCTTTGTATTCTAGTGATTCTGACCTGTCACCCTTCTCTGTATCTGTTCCAGTTCATTTATGTCCTTTTTAAGGTGCGGTGCCCAGAACTGAACACAATATTCCAAGTGTGGTCTCACCAATGCCTTGTAAAGAGGCACTATCACATTGGCATCCCTTGAATCCATACCCCTGTTAATGCATGCCAGTGTCCGGTTTGCTTTTGCTGCTGCACTTGAGCAGTGTGCACTATAACCCAATTTTTTATCTATGATGACCCCCAAATCCTTCTCTACAGCAGAATTCCCTATAATAACTCCATTTAGCCTATAAGTAGCTTGTTAGTTTTTGTTGCCATAATTAATTACTTTACATTTTTCAACGTTAAACTGCATTTTCCACCTTTCCAGTTTATTTAAGTCACTTTGTAGTGTTTCCACATCCTCTCCTGAGTTAATTTCATTACTCAATTTTGTGTCATCTGCAAATCTTGCAATTTTACTCACTATGTCACTTCCAATACCATTAATGAATATATTAAACAAGGTAGGTCCCAATATTGCGGACTCCACTTTGGACCTTACCCCAGCTGGAATGTATGCCATTTACCACCACTCTGTCCCACATTTGTGCAACCAGTTTTTGATCCAATTACAAGTTTTATCTCCTAACCCTAAATTACCTAGCCTCCTACTGACTTCTTCATAGAAGTTAATTAAAGTCTGGCATGATCTATATTTTACGAACCCATGCTGAGCCTTACTTATCACTTTCTCCACTTCTAAGAAATTTTGGATACTATCTCTTATTATTCCCTCTAATATTTTCCCCACAATGGATGCAAGGCTGACCGGTCTATAATCTTCAGGGTTAGTTTTGCTACCTTTCTTCCATACTGGTACTACGTTAGCTATGTCCCAGAGTTTGATTCCTCGAATATCAGATATAATTCTTTTAGTATCCTAGGGTGTATTTTGTCCGGGCCAGGAGATTTGTTACTATTTAGGTCTATTTTTGACTATTTCCTCACTCAAACATACAGTTTGGGAGCAATCAAGAGCCGAGCAATTAATCTGTGGGAGATCGTCTGAGGATTCTGTAAATACAGAAGCAAAAAATTCATTAAATAATTCCGCTTTCCCTTTTCCTTCTATTACCAGGGTACCCTGATTATTGTTTAGTGGGCCAATATTTTCCTTCCTTAACCGTTTCCCGTTTATATAACTGTAGATGTTTTTTGGGATTAGATTTGCTATCTGCAGCTATTTTACGTTCAGTCTCTAATTTTGATTGTATTTTTACGTTTCTTATTACATTCTTTATATGCGGCAAATGATTTGGGTGTCTCATCTTGTGTAAACTCTTTGAATGCCATCTTTCAGTAGTATCCATACCTCTAAAGCAGGCGTGTCCAACCTGCGGCCCTCCAGCTGTTGTGAAACTACACATCCCAGCATGCCTTGCAATAGTTTTAGCATTCCCTAATAGCAATACTATGGCAAGGCATGCTGGGATGTGTAGTTTCACAACATCTGGAGGGCCGCAGGTTGGCATGCCTGGTGTAAATAATTCCTTCCAGTTTATATACTTTAAGGACTTTTCTAGTTTAACATCTCTTCAAGCCTTCCCACCATGTACTGTGTACGCTGAGTGTGTGTATTGTGTACACTGCGTGTATATATTGTGTACGTTCAGTGTATGTGTGTGTATATATTGTGTACGTTGAGTGTATGTATGTATGTATGTATGTATGTATGTGTGTGTGTGTGTACTGTGCACACTGCGTGTGTATATTGTGTAAGTTCAGTGTATGTGTGTGTGTATATATTGTGTACCTTGAGTGTATGTGTGTGTATTGTGTATGTTGAGTGTGTGCACTGCGTGTTGAGAAGCCTGGCGGAGTTGTGCAGTTGTTGCACTGATTGGCTGTTGGGACGCTGGCAGCCCTTATTGTCGCACCATTGGTTTGGTCGAGTTTTGCGCAGGAAAATCCTGACTAATTGGTTGGGATAATAAAGGGTTTTTCAAAACAATTGCATTGCTCTATTTTGTGTATACGGTATATTGTGTATTCTGTGCATGATATTATCTACGCTGTACTCTGTCTACATTTATAGTGTGTGTGTGTGTGTATATAGTGCACTTTGTGTTTATATAATACTCTGTACATATTGCAGGACACTGCAGAATATGTCGCTTATGTTGCCAAAGATCCAGTGAATCAGAGAGGTAAAATACAGCCTCATGGGCCCTTAGGATATGGCTGGGAATAGGGTGTTCCCGGTTGGTGTGGGTGGTGGGGATAGGGAGCGTGCCCTGGTTGGTGTGGATAGTGAGCGTGCCCCGGTTGGTGTGGGTGGTGGGGAGAGGGAGCGTGCCCCGGTTGGTGTGGAGAGGGAGCGTGCACTAGTTTCTGTGGGAAGATGGAGCGTGCTCCAGTTGGTGTGGGTGGTGGGGAGAGGGAGCGTGCTCCGGTTGGTGTGGGTGGTGGGGAGAGGGAGCGTGCTCCGGTTGGTGTGGGTGGTGGGGAGAGGGAGCGTGCCCCGGTTGGTGTGGGTGGTGGGGAGAGGGAGCGTGCCCCGGTTGGTGTGGGTGGTGGGGAGGGGAGCGTGCCCCGGTTGGTGTGGGTGGTGGGGAGAGGGAGTGTGCCCGGGTTGGTGTGGGTGGTGGGGAGAGGGAGCGTGCTCGGGTTGGTGTGGGTGGTGGGGAGAGGGAGCGTGCCCCGGTTGGTGTGGAGAGGGAGCGTGCACTCGGTGTGGGAAGATGGAGCGTGCTCCTGTTGGTGTGGGTGGTGGGGAGAGGGAGCGTGCCCGGTTTGGTGTGGATGTTGGGGAGAGGGAGCGTGCCCGGTTGGTGTGGGGAGAGATAGTGCCCCATTGGGGTGGGTGGTGGGGAGGGGAGCGTGCACTAGTTGGTGTGGGAAGATGGAGCGTGCTCCGGTTGGTGTGGGTGGTGGGGAGAGGGAGTGTGCCCGGTTGGTGTGGGTGGTGGGGAGAGGGAGCGTGCCCGGTTGGTGTGGGTGGTGGGGAGAGGGAGTGTGCCCCATTGGGGGTGGGTGGTGGAGAGGGGAGCATGCTCCGGTTGGTGTGGGTGGTGGGGAGAGGGAGCGTGCCTGGTTGGTGTGGGTGGTGGGGAGGGGAGCGTGCCCCGGTTCGTGGTGGGAGAGGGAGCATGCCCCGGTTCGTGGTGGGAGAGGGAGCATGCCCGGTTGGTGTGGGGAGAGGGAGCGTGCCCCGGTTGGTGTGGGTGGTGGGGAGAGGGAGCATGCCCCGGTTCGTGGTGGGAGAGGGAGCATGCTCCAGATGGTGTGGGGAGAGAGAGCGTGCCCTGGTTGGTGTGAGTGGTGGGGAGAGGGAACGTACCCCAGTTGGTGTAGGTGATGGGGTGAGGGAGCATGCCCTGGTTGGTGTGAGTGGTGGGGAGAGGGAACGTACCACAGTTGGTGTAGGTGATGGGGTGAGGGAGCGTGCCCTGGTTGGTTTAGGTGATGGTTAGAGGTAGTGCACTGCGGCTGGAGTGGGTATCATTCATATAGCGATGATAGGACCTGGTGCTAGGCCTACCAGTGATAGACATCATGGCTGTGTCCCTTTATGTTGCAGCCTGCCATATCCTGGAATGCCCGGAAGGTCTTGCTCAGGATGTGATCAGCACTATTGGACAGGCCTTCGAACTCCGCTTTAAGCAGTACCTCAAAAATCCCCCCAAATTAGTGACGCCACATGACAGGTACCGTCCTGCCCCATGTATATAACTACTGGAAGGAGACAACAGGTACATTTATATGGAGATGTCCTAGTGGTAACACCTCTCTTCCTCCTTACCGCTCCTGTAGGATGGCCGGGTTTGATGGCTCTGCCTGGGATGAGGAGGAAGAGGAGCTCCCGGATCATGCATATTACAATGACTTTCCAGGGAAAGAACCGCCCATCGGTGGAGTGGTGGACATGAGATTGCGAGAAGGAGCTGCTCCTGCAGTGCCAAGACAAAGCCCCAACCACTTGGGGGCCACACTGGTGAGAATGGCAAAAGAGTTGGGGAGGTCTTAGTTAACTGTACAACTGTCTGTCTGACTGTCCTCTTCCCAACACAGCCAGTGGGACAGATATCTGGGGCTGAGCAAGACTTACGGAAACTCCAGCCACAGCCCAGCATGCAAGGTAAGACTCATCTAACCTCCTCCACCTGTCCCTCTCCTCCCAGAGACTATCCAACCTGCCAACTACCACCACCTGTCATCGTCCTTCTCTCTGGAACTATCCTACTGTCCACATCTGTCCTTCTCTTCCCACAGACTATCCCACATGCCTGCTCCCACCATCTGATATCATCCTTCTCTCTGGAACTATCCTACTGTCCACATCTGTCCCTCTCCTCCCATAGACTATCCAACCTGCCTGCTACCCACCATCTGTCATCCTTCTCTCAGGGACTATCCCACTGTCCACATCTGTCCTTCTCTTCCCATAGACTATCCAACCTGCCAACTACCACCATCTGTCATCGTCCTTCTCTCAGGGACTATCCCACTGTCCACATCTGTCCCTCTCCTCCCAGAGACTATCCAACCTGCCTGCTACCACCATTTCAGATCATCCTTCTCTCCGGAACTATCCTATTTTCCGCTTCTGTCCTTCGTTTCCCAGAGACTATCCAACCTGCCTGCTACCACCATCTGTCATCGTCCTTCTCTCTGGGAATATCCCACTGTCCACATCTGTCCTTCGCTTCCCAGAGACTATCTAACCTGCCAACTACCACCATCTGATATCATCCTTCTCTTTGGGACTGTCCTATTGTCCACATCTGTCCTTCTCTTCCCACAGACTATCCCACATGCCTGCTCCCACCATCTGATATCATCCTTCTCTCTGGAACTATCCTACTGTCCACATCTGTCCCTCTCCTCCCATAGACTATCCAACCTGCCTGCTACCACCATCTGTCATCGTCCTTCTCTCAGGGACTATCCCACTGTCCACATCTGTCCCTCTCCTCCCAGAGACTATCCAACCTGCCTGCTACCACCATCTGTCATCGTCCTTCTCTCTGGGACTATCCTACTTTTCACATCTGTCCTTCGCTTCCCACAGACTATCCCACATGCCTGCTCCCACCATCTGATATCATCCTTCTCTCTGGAACTATCCTACAGTCCACATCTGTCCCTCTCCTCCCATAGACTATCCAACCTGCCTGCTACCGCCATCTGTCATCGTCCTTCTCTCAGGGACTATCCCACTGTCCACATCTGTCCCTCTCCTCCCAGGGACTATCCAACCTGCCTGCTACCACCATCTGTCATCGTCCTTCTCTCAGGGACCATCCCACTGTCCACATCTGTCCTTCTCTTCCCATAGACTATCCAACCTGCCTGCTACCACCATCTGTGATAGTCCTTCTCTGAGGGACTATCCCACTGTCCACATCTGTCCTTCTCTTCCCATAGACTATCCAACCTGCCAACTACCACCATCTGTCATCGTCCTTCTCTCTGGGACTATCCCAATGTGCACATCTGTCCTTCTCTTCCCAAAGACTATCCAACCTGCCTGCTACCACCATCTGATATTATCATTCTCTCTGGGAATATCCCACTGTCCACATCTGTCCTTCTCTTCCCATAGATTATCCAACCTACCTGTTACCACTATCTGATTGATATCATCCTGCTCTCTGGAACTATCCTAATGTCCACATCTGTCCTTCGCTTCCCAAAGACCATCTTACCTGCCTGTTATCACCAATTGTCCTCCTCCTCCTCCTCCTCCTTTCATAGACTATACCGCTTCCACCTTCTTACCTCCTCCCATTGACTATCCAACCTAGTTACTACTCCCCCGTGTCCTCCTCTTCCTACTCCTTCCAGGGAATATCTGACCCTCCCATGACCGGTCCTTCTCCTCTCAGTGACCATCCACCCTTTCCTCTACTACTACTCTGCCCTCCTCCTTCCAATGACTTATTAACTCTCCCGCTGCCACCAGCTGTCCATCACATTGCGTCACTGACCTCTTTGTTTTCCTACAGGCAAGGACAGATTCCCAGTACCCATGAACCGCCCTGACCTCTTTGATGATCCCTCCTATGTCAATGTGCAGAACCTGGAGAAGTCGCGGCAGCCTATGCGCGGGGCCACAAATGGACAGAGAGATATCTTTGACATGAGTAAGTCCACCCTATTCTTGTGTTACATTTGGCATAGACCATGACCGACTAATAACGGGGAGATGGTTAATAGGTCCGTCACAGTGGGCGACGGTGATAAGCAATGGTTTGGAATTCTTCGGGGAGTTGTTATTAGGACTAGTGCTCAGCGCCTGTTCGCTGGTTGGATAACCTCCAAAAGACCACCAACGCTGGGCTGGCACATAACTGGCTGGCTGGAAGGAAAGTCTTTTATAATCTAGAACATTGAGTCTGGCAGAACTGCTGGTGTGTGAATAGATGACCGGAGAGGCCGCTGGTATTTATCCAGTGCGGATACATGCCCAGAACAGAGCAGGGCGAGTAATGAGAGGCTTTAGTCCTTCCTGAACATTAAATGTCTTCCATCCTTCCATTCTAGAGCCATTTGAGGATGCTCTGCCTCCTGGTCAGTCCGTTGTGAGCATGGAGGAGCAGTTGATGCGGGAGCCATGGTACCACGGCAAGATGACCAGGAAAGAGGCAGAGAGACAGCTGAGAGTGAACGGAGACTTTCTGGTGCGAGAGAGTACCACCACCCCAGGCCAGTATGTCCTGACTGGCCTGCAGAACGGACAGCCCAAGCACCTGCTGCTGGTGGACCCTGAGGGAGTGGTAAGTGAGATGGGATTGTGTGAGGCTGCCCAGCAGAAGGTGGCTCTGATAACTTGCATCTTTCTCTCTCATGCCAGGTTCGGACCAAGGATCACCGGTTTGACAGCGTCAGCCACCTCATCAGCTATCACATGGACAATCACTTACCTATAATCTCTGCTGGCAGTGAGCTGTGTCTTCAGCAACCTGTAGAACGGAGACAGTGAGCTCAGCCTTGTGCTTCGTCCATGTCTGAGCCACAGAACCTTCCTCCTTCCTCAGCCCTCTGCTGTTGGGGATAATCACCTGTCCCACGCGGTGTCTTCCTGTACAGCTGCGGCGGGAGCATTTCTCACTTTCTATCAGAGAATTTGTACAACTAATGCACAACCAGGGAGAAGCCCGATGATGGTGGGCAGTGTAACCAGAAGTAACAGACTGTCCACGCAAAGATGGGGGCCTTTGCTGACACTGCCTCTCAGCACAAGACCGGCACCTACTCCTCCAAGCACACGATGACCTGTGACTCTCACTCACCAATACTGATTTGTGCCTTTTATCCTGAGACCTTTTTTTTTTTTTTTTTATGATACACCTGTTCTTTTGATATTGGGGGGAGGTCCTTGATATTACCCCTCCACTGCTGCAGAGTTTATTGAAACCTGGACTCATGGAATATTGTGTCTGGCAATGATGGCAATAATCCGTGCACCCAGACTTATTGCATGCTGGAGACATCATCTGTGTACCCCTTCATCTCTGCACCGAGCCCCCTCCCATCCATCCAGGCCACCTCATGAGGCTGCAGGATGAGTTACACAGAGACAGAGGCTGGAATGGGCTACTGCTGTCCCATGTTCCCACTGACCCTCCAGGACCGCTTGCGTACATTATAATGGTTTACTGCAGCATTTCTATATGATTTATATATCCAGGAATAGAGCACCCACCCTGTGCCAGCTCTCTGAGTAATGGGTTCTGTAGGCACTCTGTTCCCAGACACCTTAATCCACAGAGCCTCTGCTTCTCCCAGACACAGGATGGAGTGCTACTCTTTCTAGTCACCGTGGCAGCTGATCTGTCATTGGATGTTTACAAAGACAGGCTGGGCTGCAGTTACCTGGTACAGATGTGATTGTGGAGAAGGATTTGCCCCTCGGTACAGACCAACTGACACAAAATCTGTGCTGGGTAGTTGTCTGATAGAGGAGGAGCGATGAGAAGTATCACAGACTAGGTGACCTACTGCGTCCCCTGGGGTCAGGGTGGGGTACACACAGATGGGGAGAAGTGGTGATATGTATCACAGACTAGGTGACCTACTGCGTCCCCTGGGGTCAGGGTGGGGTACACACAGATGGGGAGAAGTGGTGATATGAATCACAGACTAGGTGACCTACTATGTTCCCTGGGGTCAGGGTGGGGTACACAGAGATGGGGAGAAGTGGTGATATGTATCACAGACTAGGTGACCTACTGCGTCCCCTGGGGTCAGGGTGGGGTATACAGAGATGGGGAGAAGTGGTGATATGTATCACAGACTAGGTGACCTACTGCGTTCCCTGGGGTCAGGGTGGGGTACACACAGATGGGGAGAAGTGGTGATATGAATCACAGACTAGGTGACCTGCTATGTTCCCTGGGGTCAGGGTGGGGTACACAGAGATGGGGAGAAGTGGTGATATGTATCACAGACTAGGTGACCTACTGCGTCCCCTGGGGTCAGGGTGGGGTATACAGAGATGGGGAGAAGTGGTGATATGTATCACAGACTAGGTGTCCTACTGCGTTCCCTGGGGTCAGGGTGGGTACACAGAGATGGGGAGAAGTGGTGATATGTATCACAGACTAGGTGACCTACTGCGTTCCCTGGGGTCAGGGTGGGGTACACAGAGATGGGGAGAAGTGGTGATATTATCACAGAACTAGGTGACCTACTGCGTTCCCTGGGGTCAGGGTGGGGTATACACAGATGGGGAGAAGTGGTGATATGTATCACAGACTAGGTGTCCTACTGCGTTCCCTGGGGTCAGGGTGGGGTATACAGAGATGGGGAGAAGTGGTGATATGTATCACAGACTAGGTGTCCTACTGCGTTCCCTGGGGTCAGGGTGGGGTATACAGAGATGGGGAGAAGTGGTGATATGTATCACAGACTAGGTGACCTACTGCGTTCCCTGGGGTCAGGGTGGGGTATACACAGATGGGGAGAAGTGGTGATATGTATCACAGACTAGGTGACCTACTGCGTTCCCTGGGGTCAGGGTGGGGTACACAGAGATGGGGAGAAGTGGTGATATGTATCACAGACTAGGTGACCTACTGCGTTCCCTAGGGTCAGGGTGGGGTATACACAGATGGGGAGAAGTGGTGATATGTATCACAGACTAGGTGACCTACTGCGTTCCCTGGGGTCAGGGTGGGGTACACAGAGATGGGGAGAAGTGGTGATATGTATCACAGACTAGGTGACCTACTGCGTTCCCTGGGGTCATGGTGGGGTATACACAGATGGGGAGAAGTGGTGATATGTATCACAGACTAGGTGACCTACTATGTTCCCTGGGGTCAGGGTGGGGTATACAGAGATGGGGATATGTATCACAGACTAGGTGACCTACTGCGTTCCCTGGGGTCAGGGTGGGGTATACATAGATGGGGAGAAGTGGTGATATGTATCACAGACTAGGTGACCTACTGCGTCCCCTGGGGTCAGGGTGGGGTACACAGAGATGGGGAGAAGTGGTGATATGTATCACAGACTAGGTGACCTACTGCGTTCCCTGGGGTCAGGGTGGGGTATACAGAGATGGGAGAAGTGGTGATATGTATCACAGACTAGGTGACCTACTGCGTTCCCTGGGGTCAGGGTGGGGTATACAGAGATGGGGAGAAGTGGTGATATGTATCACAGACTAGGTGACCTACTGCGTTCCCTGGGGTCAGGGTGGGGTACACACAGATGGGGAGAAGTGGTGATATGTATCACAGACTAGGTGACCTACTACGTTCCCTGGGGTCAGGGTGGGGTATACAGAGATGGGGAGAAGTGGTGATATGTATCACAGACTAGGTGACCTACTGCGTTCCCTGGGGTCCAGGGTGGGGTATACAGAGATGGGGAGAAGTGGTGATATGTATCACAGACTAGGTGACCTACTGCGTTCCCTGGGGTCAGGGTGGGGTATACAGAGATGGGGAGAAGTGGTGATATGTATCACAGACTGGCTGACCTACCGCGTTCCCTGGGGTCAGGGTGGGGTATACAGAGATGGGGAGAAGTGGTGATATGTATCACAGACTAGGTGACCTACTGCGTTCCCTGGGGTCAGGGTGGGATATACAGAGATGGGGAGAAGTGGTGATATGTATCACAGACTAGGTGACCTACTACGTTCCCTAGGGTCAGGGTGGGGTATACAGAGATGGGGATATGTATCACAGACTAGGTGACCTACTGCGTTCCCTGGGGTCAGGGTGGGGTATACATAGATGGGGAGAAGTGGTGATATGTATCACAAACTAGGTGACCTACTGCGTTCCCTAGGGTCAGGGTGGGGTATACAGAGATGGGGATATGTATCACAGACTAGGTGACCTACTGCGTTCCCTGGGGTCATGGTGGGGTATACACAGATGGGAGAAGTGGTGATATGTATCACAAACTAGGTGACCTACTGCGTTCCCTGGGGTCAGGGTGGGGTATACAGAGATGGGGATAATGTATCACAGACTAGGTGACCTACTGCGTTCCCTGGGGTCATGGTGGGGTATACACAGATGGGGAGAAGTGGTGATATGTATCACAGACTAGGTGACCTACTGCGTTCCCTGGGGTCAGGGTGGGGTATACATAGATGGGGAGAATTGGTGATATGTATCACAGACTAGGTGACCTACTGCGTTCCCTAGGGTCAGGGTAGGGTACACAGCGATGGGAGAGTAGTGGTGATATGTAGTAGACTATGTGGATGGGTTCCGTCGTATGCATGATATTTTTATCTCTGTGATAGATTGAGCTCCCTGCAGAGAGGATGGGGTGAAGTCACACACATTACATTGCAGTCTCTGGGATAGATTGGTTTTCCTCTATAGCGGATGGATAATCCTATACATTACATTGTCTCTGTCATAGATTGGATTCCTGGCAAAGAAGTTAGGGGGACAGAGATATACATTACATTGCTATTTCTGTGATAGATTAGTTACCCTGCAGCGAGGATATTTCTATCATATACATTACATCACTGTCTCTAGGATAGATTGGGTGCCCTGCAGAGAAGATGAGGGGCAGTTCTATACATTACATCACTGTCTCTGGGAAAGATTGGGTTCCCTGCGGAGAGGATGGGGATCAGTAATGCACATTACATCGCAGTCTCTGGCATAGATTGGGTTCCCTGCAGAGAGGATGGGGTGTAGTCATATAGATTGCATTGCTGTTTCTGGGATAGATTGGGTTCCCTGCAGGGATGATGGGGTGTAATCATAAAGATTACATCACTGTTTCTGGGATAGATTTGGTTCCCTGCTGAGAGGATGGAGTGTAGGCATATAGATTACATTGCTGTCTCTATGATAGATTGGATTCCCTGCAAGGAGGATGAGGAGCAGTCATATACATTACAACACTGTCTTTGGGATAGATTGGGTTCCCTGGAGGGATTTAGTATGAAATCCCGGCGATCGAAATACTGATGCCGGAATCCCGACAAGGGGGGCCGTAGATCGCTTCCTCTTGCGGGCTCGCTGCACTCCGCACACAGTGGGCCCGGTGTCTCGGCATAATATTTTATTCACCCACTATGGTGTTGTGGACACCCATAGAGGGAGAAAGTGCAGGCATTGCGACGGTCGGTATTTCGACCGCTGGAGAGAGGATGAGGTGTAGTGATACAGATTAAATAACTGTTTCTGGGATAGATTGGATTACCTGCAAGGCGGATGAGGAGCAGTCATATACATTACATCTCTGTCTCTGGGATAGATTGGGTTCCCTGCAGAGGATGGGGTGTAGTGAGATTACATTGCTGTTTCTGGATAGATTGGGTTCCCTGCAAGAAGCAGGAGCAGTCCTATACATTACATCGCTGTCTATGGGATAGATTGGGTTCCCTGCAGAGAGGATGGGGTGTAATCATAGAGATTACATCACTGTTTCTGGGATAGATTGGGTTCCCTGCAGAGAGGATGGGGTGTAGGCATATAGATTACATTGCTGTCTCTGGGATAGATTGTGTTCCCTGCAAGGAGGACTAGGAGCAGTCATATACATAAAATCGCTTGTCTCTGGGATAGATTGGTTTCCCTGCAAGGAGGATGAGGAGCAGTCCTATACATTACATCGCTGTCTCCGGGATAGATTGGGTTCCCTGCTGTGAGGATGGGGTACATTCTATCTTCCATGAACATGTACATAGTCCCCTCCCCCATTGCATGTACATTTATATACTGATACCAAAGGCCTTCCACTTGCAGCGTCATATCAGCCATTACTGCATCACCCCCTTGTACGTGTCTGTCTGTTTTTCATATTATTTGAAAATTGCCTTGAATATACCAAAGTTACAAAGCAAATTATTAAAGTAGTATTTCCGTATGTGCTGTGGTGTGATCTGTGCATGGCCTACATTCTCCTGCATCAGCTTCTCCTTCCCCCTGGCAATGACACAGGATGCAGACAGCCATGTGCTAGGCATAAATGTGACCCGTCAGCTAATCCTGTGCTGCGGAGCGATACGGAGAAACCCCCCTGCTGATCCTGTGCTGCGGAGTGATACAGAGAGAGACCCCTGCTGATCCTGTGCTGCGGAGTGATACGGAGAAACCCCCCTACTGATCCTGTGCTGCAGAGCGATACGGAGAAACCCCCATACTCATCCTGTGCTGCGGAGTGATACAGAGAGAGACCCCCCTGCTGATCCTGTGCTGCTGAGTGATACAGAGAGACCCCCCCTTCTGATCCTGTGCTGCGGAGTGATACAGAGAGACCCCTCTGCTGATCCTGTGCTGCGGAGTGATACAGAGAGACCCCCCTGCTGATCCTGTGCTGCAGAGCGATACGGAGAAACCCCCCCTGCTGATCCTGTGCTGCGGAGTAATACAGAGAGAGACCCCTGCTGATCCTGTGCTGAGGAGTGATACAGAGAGAGACCAGCCAGCTGATCTTGTGCTGCAGAGTTACATAGTAGGTAAGGCTGAAAAAAGACTTGCGTCCATCTAGTTCAACCTGGTATAGATATCCATTGCTGATTTGGTAGGTTCTGGTATTTTACAGACAAATTATATTTCTTATTTGTACCCATGGATGTTTTTCTCCAGTAAATGTTTGTCCAACTTTGCCTTGAACGCATTTAATGAGCCAGCCGTTACCACCTCTCTGGGAAGAGAGTTCCAGAGTTTGACTGTTCTGACCGTAAAGAAATTCTTTCTACTAGCTGAATGAAATCTTTTTTCTTCTAATCTATACTCATGCCCTCGCGTCCTAGATTCCTTTCTAGTAGAAAATAGGGTGTGTGACAGTTCCTTAATATTGGCCCTTGATATACTTGTACATGTTGAGCATGTCCCCCTTAAACGTCTCTTTTCTAATGTAAATAGTCCCAAATTGCTTAATCTCTCCCCGTAGCTTAAATTCTCCATTCCCCTAATAAGCTTTGTTGCTCGCCTTTGAACTTTTTCTAATTCTATGATGTCCTTTTTATAGTGTGGGGCCCAGAACTGTACTCCGTACTCTAGGTGAGGTCTCACCAATGCTTTATATAGTGGCATAATTACCCTTGAGTCCCTAGTTTCCATTCCCCTCTTAATACATGCTAGAATTTTGTTGGCCTTTTTTGTAGCTACATTACAATGGGCACTACATCCTAGATTGCTGTCTATTTGGACTCCTAGATCCTTTTCAAGTATGGAATTACCCAGTTCCTCTCCGCTAAGGCTGTAACTTGCACACTGGTTGTGTCTCCCAAGGTGCATAACCTTACATTTATCTACATTGAACCTCATCTTCCATTTTTTTGCCCACTCATCTAGAATTGCAAGATCATTTTGAAGCATGGTGACATCTTATGGTGATTTGATGACTTTGCTAAGTTTTGTATCGTCCGCAAAGATGGATACATTGCTGAGTAACCCTATCCCAATATCGTTAATAAAAATGTTAAACAAAATGGGCCCCAAAACCGAACCCTGGGGCACTCCACTTAGTATCGGTATCATATCTGATACGGCACCATTCACAACCACTCTTTGTTCTCTATTACATAGCCAATTCCCTACCCATCTGCAGATATTTTCACCCAATCCTAGGTTCTCCATTTTATTAATCAATCTCTTGTGTGGGACAGTATCAAATGCTTTAGCGAAATCTAGGAAAATCACATCTACAGCATTTCCATTATCGAGGTTTTTGCTAACCTCTTCATAGAACCCTAGTAGATTAGTTTGGCATGAACGATTTTTCACGAACCCATGTTGGTTAGTACTGAGTAGACGGTGATGATCTAAATATTCCTGGATACCATCCCTTAAAAATCCTTCAAATAGTTTACCCACAATTGATGTTAAACTAACGGGTCTGTAATTAGCGGGATCTTCCTTTTTTGAATATTGGCACTACCTCTGCTATTCTCCAATCTTTTGGTACTATACCTGACGATAGTGACTTGCTAAAGATATAATATAGGGGGGGAGCTAGTTCATCCCTTAATTCCATTAATACCCTTGGATGAATCCCATCTGGCCCTGGTGACTTATTTGTTTTGAGTTTGCTTAGCCTCAGTATTATTTCC
This sequence comes from Crinia signifera, assembly GCF_055691185.1. Taxonomy (NCBI): domain Eukaryota; kingdom Metazoa; phylum Chordata; class Amphibia; order Anura; family Myobatrachidae; genus Crinia; species Crinia signifera. Next base: position 5,832,758 of record NC_139228.1, on the reverse strand, counting down.
TTCGGCGTGAAATCCACAATGAGATCTGGCTTATTTGTCCCGTTTGTGGTAAATGTTCGTTCCACAGTCTGCTCTCCCTTAGTAAATACTGATGAGAAGAACTCATTTAACAGTTTTGCTTTTCCCTTGTCCTCAGTAACACTTTTTCCACTAGTATCAGTTAGTGGGCCTATGTTTTCCTTAATTAAACGTTTACTATTTATGTATTTAAAAAACTTCTTTGGGTTAGTTTTGCTTTCAGTGGCTATGCACTCTTCATATAATATTTTAGCTGCTTTGATTACCCCTTTACAAGTTTTGTTTGATTCTTTGTATTTTGCGAACGCCTCCTCATTCAAGTTATTTTTATAGAATTTAAAGGCTCTGGTTTTATTGTTGATAGCTGACCTTACTTCTATGTCCAACCATGGTGGCTTTTTTTTTGTTGAATTTACCTTTAGTTACTTTAGGAATGTATTCAATAGTTAGTGAATCAAGCACCTTTTTTAGAGTATCCCACATTTCCTCTGCATTTTTTCCCTCCATAACCGTTTCCCACCCAATTCCTGTTAGGGCATCCCTGAATAATTCAAAGTTTGCTTTTCTGAAGTTTAGTATTTTTGCAGATCCTTTTTGATGTAATTTACTGAAGTTGATTTAAAGAGTGATACAGAGAGACCCCTGCTGATCCTGTGCTGCGGAGTGATACAGAGAGAGACCAGCCAGCTGATCCTGTGCTGCACAATGATATGGAGACCCACCACATAAACTGGGGGGGGGGTCTTGTCGCCACACCACATATACGGGAGGTTATACCACCACGCCACATAATCACCCCACAGGGAGGTGGTATCATCATAATACAGATATAGGGATTTCTGTATTATCATTGCGAAATACATCCTGCCCAGCATCGCAACAAAACCAATGCAATAGGTATAGGCATGTGGGCGTATGTACTAACATGCGATTAGTATCGCGAAGAACAGCTGCCCTTTGTGAAGCCGCCGGCAGTAGTTGAGAGGGTTTCCGCAGCCTCTATGCCCAGGACTGCCCTGCTGCAGTGACGTGTTAGGGAAGAGGAGGTCACTGGGTGTGGGGGAGCGCATCAGTAGGCTACCCAGATGAGAGGCCAGTGCATGACATCGTTATGCAGCAAGAAGCCCATAGGCTTCTGTCCTAACTGGCTATGCTGTTACAGATGGGGACCTGGCCAATAGGGGATTCCCTCATACTGTGAGTAACCGCTCGTTACTGACTCCTGCCACTATGCAGCGGGCAGGTATATCGCTGCCACCACTAGACTGCTGCTGGAACCACAGTCCACACACTGGCACCCGAGTACTGCTTGCTGCGGTTTTACTGCATTTTTCCATGTGGGCCGGTGTCTATGGCTACAGCTTCTATAGGATAACAGCGGAAATATGTGCCATTACCCTCTGCATCGAACACTCGGCGGCTGCCAAAAACTGGGTTTTTACCGCGGCTTTCATGCCCCTCACAGGGAGGCCTATACCACAAATATATGGAAGCGGTATAACCATAATACAGATCTAGGGTATAGAGCTCTCCGTAATGTAGCTTCTCTCCTAGGGGTACATTTACTGAGGGGAGTCTATTGAAGATCGGATGTTGCCCTATCTAAAACAGGGATGGGGAACATTGGCCCTCCAGCTGTTGAACTAAATATCCCAGCATGCCCTGCTGCAGTTTTGCTAATGAGCCATGGTAAAACGATTGCATGTCCTACTGGGACGTGTAGTTCAACGACAGCTGGAGTGCCAAAGGTTCCCATCTCTGTTCTAGATAACACTGCGGAACAGTCAATCTGTTGCCAGGGATTTAAGAGTCCATTTCAATTCATGTTGTGCTGTTTTCCAGTCGGTTCTGGTTTTTGTCATGCATACTGTATGTCTATTATATATGAATAAATGACAAAATGTTAAAAAGTGATTTTCTTTTTTTTTTTATTCTGATTACATTTGATTCATATGTTACAAGACAGGGGTCCTATAACTATTTTGCTCTGGGACCCATCAGACAATAAAAATAATGACAGGACCCCAGCAAGTTACTGCAGAAAGTCTTCACATCACACGTGTGGTCAGTGGACAGCACATACATGGCAGCATAGTGGAGGCACAGAATGATAGGAGAGTCCAAAAATAATAGACAATTCAACAGATATTTCAGAATATTACCGCCCAGGATCGCATTGTAAAAATCGCATCCGAAGGGAGCCTGTCCCTGCGATGCCTGGAGCCGGAAGCCGGGTGTCTGGGTCTGCGCATGCACGGTTACGCCCTGACCCCCCTGGCGACCCTGCTGACCGCATTGCCGCTCGGGCAGTGCGATGTGCACCTATAGGCTACAATGGCTATCGCCATATCAGAATGGCGATAGCCCAGGGATGCGATGCCGGGCTGCCCGATGTTGATACATCGGGCAGCTTCGCATTCCCCATAGAAATGGGGGATGCGGCCGGCGGCGCTGCAGGGGGGGATCGCAGCAGGGATCGGATATTCCTGCTGCGGTCCCCTGTGATACATTAGGGGGATACTTAATATTTGAGGTAAACCTCCGAAAACGTGTGTTTTCGGGGATTTTAGCCGCAAATATTAGTTGATAAATGGGCCCCATAGTGTCCATAGGTGTTAGAATGCTACGAGAAGCGGGTTTTTCAGGATTCTCTTTTGTCTTCTCGTTTCGGGCCGTCCCACTGCAGACTCCGACAGTGATCGGCCATCTCCTGATGATGTTTCTTCCATAACCTGGATCTCCTGGTGGCAGCGGTCACCCATTATGGTAACGTCCGGCTGAAGACACTGCTTCTCTCGGAGTCTGGACGCTAAAAGCTCAGCTCCTTTTTTCGATAAATTCAAGTCACAAATTAAATCGTTCAGCTCCTTTTGAGAAAACTTGTTTGGAGTGGAGGGAAGTTCCTCAGAGTCGCCGTCACTTGCACTGGATACAATGACCATGTCCTCCTCATCATCATCACATCCAGCTTGGCACAAGGACACAAACGCTGGCACAGGTAAGTCCGCACTATGCGCAATGGGCTGTGTGGCAGAATTCATACTCGGGTATTCCCATCTGCGCATGTTCTGTCGGTTCATGCCCCTCACATTCACAGCACAGAAATAGCAATCGCGCGGGTGCTCTTCGGGCTCGCGCCACACCATGGGAATGCCGAAATTAAGGCCTTTGTGACCTTTAATCCAACCCCGGAGTGATTCCACGCAGGTTTTACACACTCTGTGAGGCGCCCAGTCCTTGTCTTGCTGGCTTATGGGACGCCCAAAATATGCCCGATATGCCCGTTTTACGAACACGGTTATATTCCTCCTATCTCTTGCAAAGCTATATTTGCCACAGATATAACAGAAGGCATCAGGGTTCTTGGTACACCGACGCTGAGCTGACATCATGGCGAGATTTCACACGTTCAGCGCAAACGCCCAACGCGACCGAGGACGTACGGATACGGAACGTGACCAGGCCGAGCTGCGGGAAATCGGTTGTCGTGGGCAAAACAGTGACAGGAACAGGAGGTGTGCGTCACTCTGTCCACTCCGGTGCTCCTCTCTATGGTCTGAGGATGTCCCAGCAGGAGCGCTACTCTATGGAGCGGGTCCCGGAGGAATGACCGGACTGTTCAGTTTTTCTACCTCTGAGTCTCTGACTTCCCCCCCAAAAAATTAGTAGTGGTCCCGTCCTGTGTGCGCAGGCTGCCGGCGCCAGGTGTGGGCGCTACCATTCCTACAGGGGGGTGCCTCGGAATGAGCTGTGCTGCTAGTCGCTGGGCTCGGTGACGCAATGACGCATCGATGACCGGTGACTGACGGATTCATCCATCGACTCTGATTTCTCACTCGGACCCGTCGACCCCTCCCCCACGGCCAAGTGGTAGCGCCTGGCTGGCTTCCGGTGCGCTCGCGTCCTGGCGTTTCCGCTGCTTGTGCGGTGGCTGAGCGGCCTGGTGAGCGGAGACATGCCCGGCCTGTGATCCCGCTCACCCCTCTGATGGCCGCGGACCAGGACAAGCTGGACGGACTCACCCTCCCGGGCCGCAGAGCCAAAGCCGGTAAGGGGGAGGGGGTGTTAGCGGGTAATAGGGGGAAGAGAGAGAGAGCAGGGGTGTTATGGGGAAGAGGCAGGGGTAATATGGAGAGGGGGTAATAAGGGTAGATATGGTGGTAACAGGGGGAAGGGGGAGAGAAGGGGTAATATGGGGAGGGGGTAATAAGGGTATATATGGTGGTAACAGGGGGAAGGGGGAGAGGAGGGGTAATATGGGGAGGGGGTAATAAGGGTAGATATGGTGGTAACAGGGGGAAGGGGGAGAGGAGGGGTAATATGGGGATGGGGTAATAAGGGTAGATATGGTGGTAACGGGGGAGATGAGGGGTAATAAGTGTAGATATGGTGGGAACAGGGGGAGAGGCAAGGGCAATATGGGGAGGGGGTAATAAGGGTAGATATGGTGGTAACGGGTAATATGGGGAGGGGGTAATAAGGGTAGATATGGTGGGAAGGGGGAGAGGAGGGGTAATATGGGGAGGGGGTAATAAGGGTAGATATGGTGGGAAGGGGGAGAGGAGGGGTAATATGGGGAGGGGGTAATAAGGGTAGATATGGTGGGAAGGGGTAGAGGAGGGGTAGATATGGTGGGAAGGGGAGTAATATGGGGAGGGGGTAATAAGGTAGATATGGTGGGAAGGGGGAGAGGAGGGGTAATATGGGGAGGGGGTAATAAGGGTAGATATGGTGGGAAGGGGGAGAGGAGGGTAATATGGGGAGGGCTAAAATAGGGACGGGGGTAATAAGGGTAGATATGGTGGTAACAGGGGGAGAGGAGGGGTACAATGGGGAGGGGGTAATAAGGGTAGAGGTGGTGGTAATACATGGAAGGTGGAGAGGTAATACAGGGAGGGGGTGCTGGGGTAATAAGGGTAGAGGGTAATACGTGGAAGGAGTGAGCTGGGGTAATAGGGGGAAGAGAGAGAGGATAGGGGTTATAGGGGTAATATGGGGAGGAGGTAATAGAGGTGCTGGTAATAGGGGGAGGGGATGTTAGCGGGGGAAGGAGTGAGTAGGGGGGTTATAGGGGTAGAGGTAGTGGTGATAGGAGAGGATGTTAGTGGGTAATAGGGGGAAGGAGTGAGCAGGGGTCATAGGTGGAGAAGAAGGGGTCCTGGGGTAATAGAGGAATGGGGAGGGCGGGTTGTAGGGGAAGAGGCAGGGGTAATATGGGGAGAGGGTAATAGGGGTAGATGTGGTCTTAATAGGGGGAAGGGGGTGATAGGGGGAAAGGAGAGAGGGGGGTGGTTGTGGGAATAGGCGGAATGATGGAGGTGTAATAGGAGGGCAAGAGGAGAGTGCGGTGTGGTAATAGGGGGAAGGGCGACAGAAGGGTTTGCAGGGGTAATGAACAGTGAGAGGAAGGGCGTAAAGGGGTGATAGTGGGGAGGAGGGAGTACAGGGGTTATGGGGGAGAGGAAAAGAATAGGCGTATGATCAGCGAGAGGGTAACAGTCAGATGAGGCTGTAATGGGACTATGAGGAGGTGTGGGGGTAATAGGTGAAGGGCATTAGGGGATACACAAAGGGTAGCACAAGATTACAGGTGTGGGGGTAATAGGGAGGAGTGAGTAGAGGGAAGAGAGTGTCTTGTTTATAGGAGGAGTGGGTATGAAGGGGAGGAGGGCAAGATGAGTGGTGGGGTAATAGAGGATGACAAATGAAAGGGGTAATTGGGGAGTGGGGATAATAGGTTGGAGGACATAAATGAGGTGTGGGGGATAAGGTGGAGGCTGAAAGTAGGGGTGTATGGGTAATGGGGGGGGGGTGAGGGCTATGGAGGGGCAATTGAAGGATTAGAGAGGGCACTCTGGGGGTGGGACAGTTGGTGAGTGAAGGTAAGTTATGAAATACTATCATAGGATTATTGTGGGTGAGTGGGCAGTTTAGATAACTGCCCCAGTGATTCTGTGATACGACGAGGGGGTGAGGGGGCAGTTAGGATAACTGCCCCAGTGATTCTGTGATACGACGAGGGGTAGTTTGGATAACTGCCCCAGTGATTCTGTGATACGAGGAGGGGGTAAGGGGGCAGTTTGGATAACTGCCCCAGTGATTCTGTGATACGACGAGGGGGTGAGGGTGCAGTTTGGATAACTGCCCCAGTGATTCTGTGATACGACGAGGGGGTAGTTTGGATAACTGCCCCAGTGATTCTGTGATACGAGGAGGGGGTGAGGGGGCAGTGTGGATAATTCCCCCTGTGATTCTGTTGTCTGTGGGGCTTATGTGATGTATTTCCCTGACGGCTGGTGTCTCTCTTCCAGGCATGCAGATGAAGAGCCCAGAGAAGAAACGACGAAAGTCTAACACTCAGGTATGGAGAACAGGGGGTTGGGAGGAGTCACAGCGGAAAGTAAAGGGATCGGTGACTGGCCAGTTCCAGAAGGTTGGGACCATACCACTATCTCCTGTATGTGTGGGCGTGTCCGTTCCTCTGTATCTTCCTGTCCGTCACACATCCCTCTGCGGAACTTTCACTCTTCAGATCATAGTGGTGTGCTTTGTACTGCCAAGGGCGTTGTGATGGCTCCAAAAGCAAAATGCCAACATGAGGGTTTTTTTTATGGGGGGGGGGGGAGAGGTTTCTGAGTGTGGCGGAGCAAGGCACCAGCCCAGAAGCATGGCGAGCAAAGTTGTTCACTATTTGGGGGTCCACATGTGTAAAGCTACAAATTGACACAAAAAAAACAATGAACTCATGTCAACCTTTTGGGGTCTCATTTATTACTGTCAACCCTATGACCCATGCCTGTTGTGATGTCATAACAGCCATTTCCTGTTTATAGCAGTTACCATAGCCACCAATACATATTAGGGAGATTGCCCCTGTGCTCTCCTGAATATCTGGCATGCACATTACTATCCTGCCCAGCCCTCAGTAGCACGGTGCCCATCACCTCTCCTATCAGAGGAATATCGCGGTGCTGATCTACAGAATGCCACATAATGACCTTTCTCTGTGATGTCACTGTTACAGCCCATTGTGTGGTATACAGCTAATCTGTATACATCCTGTATATACTGCCATAAAGCAGCAGTTCCCACATTGGCTGCTATGGCTCTTGCAAAAGCTGCCAATCCTAAAATATCTGGACAAACAGAATGACAGTCCTGTCCCCCACAGATAACCGACCCTATGGGAAATAGAAATAAATGTTTCACTACAAGTGAGTGTAGTTTAGGAAGTGTTCTATAGGTGGTGCTGTGTTCTTGTGTAACTGTAAGTGTCCTGTCCTCATCTTACTGTTCTCTGTTCTAAGGACTGCTTATTCCCATGTCAGATGAAAATACCTTGCCAGATCCCTTTAAACAGCCGAGATTGTAAGGCTTTACAGATGATACTTTCTCTGGTCGCTACCCAGATTGGATTGCACGGTCACTGGTCCTGGGTTAGTTTCCCTGGACCCTCTGACTGAGCCGCACGCTGGGTTTTGTGGCAGTCTGATAGGGGGATTATTCTCATCTCTCAATGTTTGCTATATTATTGCATGACGGAGGGTTAGGGAGTGGTCTGTAGGTGGTGCTGTACTGTCTGGTGTGTATCTGCCTGTTGCTGGACCGGTATGTGACTGTTCTCTCTGGTGTAGGGTCCTGCTTACTCTCATCTGTTTTCTATATTATTACATGTGACGTAGGGTTAGGGCAGGGGTGGGGGACCTTTTTTGTGCCAAGGGCCAATTGTATGGTGGAAAAATCCTTCGGGGGCCATATGTAAAAATTTCTCTTACAAATTGTCCTGCTACAGCCGTCCCACGCTCCAGCGGCTGCCGCTGAATAGGACTGACAGTCTCCGGTTGCTGTTAATTAAGAGGAATCTCACAAGAACTACCGACCTCTCGCAAGAAGTCCCCTGTACATGACTCCTGGCAAAGCCGCCGGGTGGGTAGGAGGGCCATTAAGACCGGCTACGGGGGCCGCATATGGCCCCCGGGCCTGAGGTTCCCCACCACTGGGTTAGGGAGTGGTCTGTAGGTGGCGCTGTACTGTCTGGTGTGTATCTGCATGTTGCTGGACCGGTATGTGACTGTTCTCTCTGGTGTAGGGTCCTGCTTACACTCATCTGTTTGCTATATTATTACATGTGACGGAGGGTTAGGGAGTGGTCTGTAGGTGGCGCTGTACTGTCTGGTGTGTATCTGCCTGTTGCTGAACCGGTATGTGACTTGTCTCCTTTCTGTTGTAGGGTCCTGCTTACTCTCATCTCTCTGAGTTTGCTCCACCGCCTACCCCGATGGTGGATCATCTGGTGGCCTCCAATCCCTTTGAAGATGACTTTGGACCCCCTAAAGTCAGTGCTGCAGGCTCTCCTTTCATGAACAACCCTGTGCCGTTTGGAAACTTCCGCATGCAGGGTGGCATGCCTCATCAGGTGCCCCCTGGGTACCCGGGGGGTCCACAGCCTATGAGACGTCAACCTCCTCCCTTCCCTCCTAACCAGATGGGTCCCGGGTTCGGTATGCCTCAGAACCCAAATTATGTGCAGCCCGGGAACATGAACTTCTCTAACCAACCTTTCAACCAAGCCATGGGACAGAGCTTCAGCCCCCCGGGCGGCCAGATGATGCAGGGACCGGTTGGCGGCTTTGGTCCTATGATTTCACCGACTATGGGACAGCCCCCACGTGGGGATATGGGCCCTGGCCCCGGATTAAACTCTCCTGGCGGGCCACCTTTCTCTCAGAGGTTTGGCTCTCCCGGTCACCCCTTTGGGCAGCCCACAATGCAGAGACCCAGCCTCCCACCCAACACCAGCCCCTTTGCAGGGGCAGATCAGAGCTTTCCCCAAGGGGTGGAGGATCACGGTAAAACTTTAAACCAACCCAATCCCGCCTTCAGCCAGGATCAGCATGTTGGCTCTCCATCTGCTGTCAACGGCAACCAGCAAAACTTCACGCCAAATAGCGCCGCACGCGGGAACGCCAGCACTCCTGAGGTGAACAACATCCCACCGCCCAGCAAAGCAACGGGGAACTCCGGCCACCAACCCCCTCCAGGACTTGTTTATCCATGCGGAGCGTGTCGGAACGAGGTGAACGATGATCAGGACGCCATCTTGTGCGAGGCGTCTTGTCAGAAGTGGTTTCATCGTGAGTGCACGGGGATGACTGAGAGCGCCTACAGCTTGCTGACGCGTGAGGTCTCCGCCGTATGGGCCTGTGACTACTGCCTGAAAACAAAGGACATTCAGTCCGTCTACATTCGGGAGCCCATGGGCCAGTTAGTGGCAGCCAATGACGGCTGAGATCAGCCGCTTAGAACTTGAGTAACTGGCACCCTCGGAGCTGAGCAGACAGCTATGGGAAGGAGAGGGGTGGGTGTGCAGCAGCTGGGAACCTGCAGGGGTATTTGGGATGGAACCGGTCAGCTGCTCTCTCCTACCCTTCATCTTCTCTTACGATTTACTGGGAAAAGCCTCATCAGGGGTCTGATGTTTTTTACTACCATGGACAAGGGTTTCTATTGACACATTGTCTCTGTTTTATTCCATACAGGTCAACTAAAGTGCTTTGCTTGTTTTTATGTTTGTGTATGATTCTGTGCGCAGATGCCGCCATACAGTCGTGTCCACAGGGCCTGGGCTATCCCGTCCATACCGATGCCCCCCACCGATCAGTGGGCAGAATCAGATAACAGGGCCTATCTGCCTGCGTCACGCAGAATCTGCTGAGATTTCGCTTCCCTGACCCCAAATATCGGGTTCTCTGCTGGGTTTGCCTTCTACCTCATTCTATAACCATGCGGCGCCCGGGCGCTGTACATACTCGGTGCCTGTCCGAGCCTTCGTCCTTCTCAGTGTCCGTGTTTGTGAAACTGCTTCTGTGATATAAACTGCTTTGTATCGGAATAGTGACCATGCACTTAAAGAAGCCAGGGGAGGGGTCCTTACATACGTGGTGCAATGCTAGGCTGTGCTGTGTCTGTCATAGGCAGCATGTGGTAGTACTGCCCCCTGCTGGCTGGCTGGAGTAATCCCTCTGAACGTGTATAGTACTTGTATGATGCTAATATGCTGGGAGTGGGGTCATGTAACTGTGGACCTTGTACATCAATCTGCTGGATGGAGCGCTGTCAGAATCATACTCTGGTATTGTTACGTTTCCATCTCGATATAAAGCTATATAATTGTACGTGTCTGCCCTGTGTATTACATTATTGCTCCTGGTTTACCAGAACCTCCATGTTGGCTGAGGCACCTTTCTCCGTGTAATGTGTAACCCGGCTCTATCACACTCCTTGTTACAGCGATAGACTGGAGCATAGAAGAGGAGGCTGCGTGGATGGAAGGCGCGTGACCATAGTTCATTGTGGTCTTCAGTAACACTTTCCTGATGGTTCACTGTTACCACCAGGGGGCACCACATAATGTCTGGTTATGTCTGCATGCCTCCATAGCCTGACAGACCCCCTCCCCCCAGGGATTACTGGATCCTCTGTCACAAGTAGTAATGGTGGCATTATCCGAGAACTTTTATAAGGCCAGATGTATCAAGCTTCATCTAAAGTGAGAAAGTGGAGAGTGATAACCCACCAACCAATCAGCTCCTACTTGTCCTTTTTCAAATGCAGCCGGTAACATGACAGTTAGGAGCATATTGGTTGGCGGTTTACCATTCTCCACTTTATGCAGCTTGATACACCTAGCGTTATTTGTGTTGCAGTGGGGTGAGGGGTTAATCTGTTACAGTTTTGTGTGTGGGGTGGGGTGTTCTGTCTAGACAATGCTTTGGGACCCCCCTTCCCCAACGTGCGAAGTACAGGTCCATCCCCGCCCCCATCCTAGGTACACTATACAGTGCAGTGCTACCGACGGTAACTTGCTCCACGAAAACAGAACACAATAGAATGTATTAAGAAATGAACAGACAACAATGAGTAATACACCATTCCATAGAAGACGTGACACAATGACCAGTCAGGAGGACACTGACAGTATAAACAGACCATGGGGGAGACAGGGCTGCAATGGAGGTGGCGAGGGCCCTGCTTGTCACAGCTTACATCCTATAGGGTATGGTGGAGGTGGTGAGAGTGGCTTTTGGGGCGGATTGTGTAGACGCCACTTTAGGATACACTGACCAGGGCTAAAGGCCGGAGAGAAGGTGAGAGGTGTGTATGGAGTGGAAGTCTCTTCCAATGTGAGGGCTGGATATGGATATGTAGAGGTAGAGGGGGCAGAAGCTGTTTTACATTTATAGTGGTTTCCGTTGTACTTAACGTTTGGAAATAGGGATAAACCAAACTGGGTAATTAAACAGCCAAATGGTATGAGGGCCCTGCAATCTATAGGGAAATAGCCAATGTTACACAAGGATAGGTGTTACCTATTGCATAATGGTCCACCAGATTGTAAGGTTCTTGGTGGGCTGCATGGTACGGTGACCCAGTAAAGTAAGCCAGGGGTCTGGGGAAAATAAGTGAGCAAGTTTGTGCTGTGCAGTGAGGATGTGATCAGACAGGTGTAAGAAGGTAATGTGGGCGGGTCTGGAATGTGAGAAGCTGCCTGAGAGGTGAGTACTCCGGTAACACATCATAGATCGGAGACTAAAATAGTCTTATTGTGTATGGGAGAAGATCTTGTGAGGAGCGGAGAGTACGAGTTGGGAGAAACTATGAGATAAGGGATGTATGTTGGGGTTATGGCCTTGTGAGGAGCAGACAGGTCGGGGTGGGAGATACTATGAGATAAGAAATGTACGTTGGTGTAGTTGGGGTTATGGCCTTGTGTGGAGCGGAGAGGTTGGGAGATAGTATGAGATAAGAGATGTATGTTGGTGTAGTTGGGGTTATGGCCTTGTGTGGAGCGGAGAGGTTGAGAGAGATTATGAGATAAGAGAAGGGATGTATGTTGGTGTAGTTGGGGTTATGGCCTTGTGAGGAGCAGAGAGGTTGGGTTGGGAGATACTATGAGAGAAGAGCTATATGTACTTGTTTCCTAGCACAGTACCCGTCGTGGGTCATCACATACCTTAAGTTAAGGTATGCGATGGACCCGACTGACACGATTTTGGACTATTTTTAGCCTTTTTCCGACAATTAAAAAATCAGCTCCATCGTATGCAATTATAATGGCATGCGATGCGACCGATGTGATTTAACATTGAATGCATTATACTCAATGTTAAATTCCTATGTAAAATCGGGTCCATTGTATGCCATTATAATGGCATACAATGCGATGGACCCGATTTTACAAAGGGAACAATGGAAATTGGGCCAATGTACCCGATTTTTTTTTTTTTTTTTATTGTATACCCACCCTGATGGGTAATTTGTATGTCAAATGACGCCCCCCCCCCCCCCCCCCCCCATTGTTAACGCCACCCCACTATCAACGCCAACCCGAAGCGTGGCGAGCGCAGTGGTACGCGTCCTCCGACCTTTTCATACCCCCACTATCCACATCGTCGTGGAGTTGATTTTATATAGTATGACGAGCCACCGAAGTGTGGCGAGACCCACGAGGGGACACGCAATACCTGTGAAGTAATGTGCGTTCCCTCGCTGCGCTCGCCACACTATATAAAATCAACTCCACATCGACGTTGATAGTGGGGGTATGAAAAGGTCGGAGGACGCGTACCACTGCGCTCGCCATACTTTGGGTTGGTGTTCATCGTGGGGTGGCGTTAACAAAGGGGGGCATTTGACCCATCAGGGTGGGTATACAATGAAAATTGGGGTCTGGGGAGCATTTAACATTGGGCCCAATGTAAAATCGGGTCTCAGGGACCATTTTACATTGGTTCCAATGTAAAAATCGCGTCCATCGCATGCGATGTGATTTTTTAGGACCCGATGGATACAATTAAAATCGCTGGCGCCGTGCTAGGAAACAAGTACCGAGATTTATGTTGTATCGCCTTGTATGTAAGTAAAAGTATTTATATTGAATACGGTAGAATGCAGGTAACCAACGGAGGGACTGATTCAGACCTGCTAGCTAGGCAGCGATTATTGGGTAAGCGCTGACCAGATGAACACCCCCTCCCCCCCCCCCACTGTCATCAGTAACGTGTGCACACAGGTTGCCATTGGCTAGACATCTCTACGTGTTGTAGTAACATTCAGTACTGGATATCTATATCCCATGTCAGCATTCTGATGAGGACCTCTGGTTATCAATGGACTTAATGGCTAAATTCTGACTACAGCCTGGGTCTAAGGAAATCCCCTTGTGCTATAAACATGCTACGGTCACGTAGCACTGCTATAACATAGCACCAGATAAATAAATGATGATAATACTGTCAGTTATATATGGAAGTGTTCATTTATGAGGTCCTGTATGGACCACATTACTTCTGTACCTATAAACAAGGCTTTCTTCTGCGACAGACGTCAGGGGCCACAGGGATAACAGTGGGTAGTGAGTAGATGAGCAAGACCATTCCAGCACCAGAAAGGTTAATCTTCTGGCTGCTCAGTCAGCCCTGGCTCCTCCCCTCCTTTACCCCGCCTCCGAGGCTAGCTACTCAGTTTAAGTTGTGCTGGCTGACAAGCTGCTACTCCGATAAGGATTCTTATCGAAGAGTCTAGATACAAGAATGAAGAAAAGAACAGGGTTATCCGAGTGTGCTAGACTCTGTACCACCTAGCCAATTATATAGTTAGCAGTCTTCTGTCAATTTCCAGAATAAAACGTAAACTTCGTTCAAACAAAGTTTTTTATTAAAACCAATCCAACGTGTTTTGTCAAAACAACTTCATCAGGAGCGTGGCTAAAAGTGGTACAGAAAAAAGAAGGGGCGCACTTTGAGCATTGTAATACAAAGAAAACATTTAAATGCAAAACAACAAGGATGCAATGTACATAACAAAAATAGACCTTATAGCGAGGGATGTACAGCGAAGGGTATTCTTAGAACAATTATATAAAATCTAAAGGAACATATATAATAGATCAAGGTACTTAAAAGTGATGAGGAATGAGCAAGCAAAAATACAATCTGGGATACAAAACTCAATCTCCTACCAATAAATGGTGATCGTTAAAATCCAGACCAATCTATTTCTATCTATCTCATGTCTCAATCCATGCCTGCATGACAGTCCTGGGCTCCATGGTGTCGGCCTTTGACATGGCGGAGTATGCGCAGTTCCACTCTCTCCCCCCTCCAACGGAAATGGTCAGGGTCGTACTCCAATCTACGATCACACCAGATTGTCTTGTCACCATCAGTACGATTCCCCCTGTCCTGGTGGCTTCTGGATCAGAACCTCATGGAGGGGATGCTGTTTTGGAACCACCGGTGGACTCTCCTCACCACGATTGCCAGTCTCCGTGGTTGGGGAGCAGTCACGTGTCAGAAATCCTTTCAAGGGATGTGAACTTCACAGGAATCCCTGCTGTCCATCAATGTCCTCGAACTGAGGGCTGTCCTGCTTCCTCTCTGCCAGGCTGAGCCTTGGCTGCGGGGTCGGCCGGTGCAGGTCCAGTCGAACAATGCGATGACGGTGGCTTATTTCAACCACCAGGGTGGCACTCTGAGTCAGGTGGCCATGGCAGAGGCCTCCCGCATCTTCCATTGGGCGGAGGGCAAGATCCCAACTTGTCGGCAGTTTTTATTCTGGGGGTGCTCAATTGGAAAGCAGACTTTCTGAGCCGTCAGACTCTGGATGCCTGAGAAAGGACCTACATCCGGAGGCGTTCCAGATGTTGGTAGACCGTTGGGGCAGACCGGAGGTGGATTTGATGGCTTCATGCCAGGTCTCGAGACCCAGGAGCTTGCATGGTAGACACTCTGTCTAATAGTGGAGTGGGGCACGTTGATCCTGGTGGCCCTGCATTGCCCCAGGACAGCCTGGTTTTTGGAACTGCAGGCCCTGTCAGTGGCCCCTCCGATCAGTCTGCAACTGTGGCCAGACCTGCTCACACAAGATACGTGCCTCCATCCCAATCAGCAGATGCTGTCTTTGACAGGGTGGCTGTTGAGACCTTGTTGGGAGCCAAGGGCTTTAATTCAAGGGTCATTTCGACTATGCTCAGGGCTCGTAAGCCTTCTTTGGCTGGTGCTTATCATCTGGTGGGCTTACTTTTCCTGGTGTCGCTCCCATCAATTTAATCCCAAGAGTTACCATTTGTCTCAGATTCTATCTTATCTGCAACAGGGTTTGGAGGCCGGCCTCTGACTGTCTTCCTAGAAGGTGCAGGTCTCTGCTTTATCTATTCTCTTCAGCAGGCGTTTGGCATTGTTGCAGGGGGTATTGCGCATCCAAACTTCATTTGTTCCACTGGTCGCACCATGGGATCTGGCTCTGGCCTGTCTGTCTCCTCTCCTGGTTTTCCATCCTGATAGGGCGGTTCTTCGAACCGTTCCTTCACATCTCCCCAAGGTGGTGTCCAAGTTTCATGTGAACCAGGAGATAGTGGTTCCGGACCAGCGTTGCTTGAATGTGGTCCGTGCTTTGCGCATCTATGTGCGTCACAATAAAACCCTTAGGCTTTTCTAAAGAGAGGTTGGCCTGCTACCAAACAGACCATTGCCCGATGGCTGAGGTCTGTTTATCAAGCAGGCTTACTTGGGCACCTCTCTCCCGGTTCCTGCGGGGGTCCGGGCTCATTCCACACGGTCTGTGGGTGCGTCTTGGGCTGTTAGGGGAGGTGTAACAGCAGAGGAACTTGGTCGTCCGCTAATAATTTCTTACGCTTCTATGCGTTCGATACGTTTGCCTCCGAGGACTCAGCATGTGGCCAGAGTGTACTTGCTGCGGCACAGGCGCGTTCCCACCCTTAGGTGGCTGCTTTAGGATGTCCCAGTCTTATCCCTGTGGCCACTGACGTCTGCCGCAGAAGAAAACAAGATTTATGCCTTCCCTGTTAAATGTCTTTCTTCAAGGACTTCGGGGGCCACAGGGATCCCTAAATGCCGCACCTGCTTCTTTCTATTCTATTGAAGATCATAGTTCCTCTGTTGAGGGTACTCACACATGTTAGTTAAGGTTTCTCTGTTGGATGTGTTCCTGTATGGGTTTCTCTTCCTTCTATCTTTTATCCTACCTGGCTTGGGGAAACGGAGTAGCTAGCCTAGGAGGCGGGGTAGAGGAGGGAAGGGGAGGAGCCAGGGCTAACTGTGAGCAGCTAGAACTTTAACCTTTCTGGTGCTGGAATGTTTTTGTGACCCACTCTCTACCACTGTTATCCCTGTGGCCCCTGAAGTTCCCAAAGAAAGAGATTTAACAGGTAAGACATAAATCTCATTATCCTTAGTTACTGAGGCCAGCTGGGAATTGTCTCCTCTGACGCTGCATTATTTATACTGAGCAGTAATAATAGCCGGACGTCGGATGTCGCCCCACTCACAGTTTGGCAGTCGCAGACTATGTTTCCTGAGCTGTGGGTAATAATAAGCTGGGCTGTTTTTAGTATGCAGCCAGTTACTCTCCTGCTGTATCAGGGCCTCCTATTCATAGCGTGCAGAGTGTGTCCCAGTCTAGGGCTGCTTGGCCTGCTCTGTATGCGGCTAACCTACTGCCAGGCCTGTGTCCCTACATCTATAGTATATACTGCCAGGCCTGTGTCCCTACAGGCATAGTATATACAGCCAGGCCTATGTCCCTACATCCATAGTATATACAGCCAGGCCTGTGTCCCTACAGCCATAGTATATACTGCCAGGCCTGTGTCCCTACATTTATAGTCTATACTGCCAGGCCGGTGTCCCTACAGCCATAGTATATACAGCCAGGCCTATGTCCCTACAGCCATAGTATATACAGCCAGGCCTGTGTCCCTACAGCTATAGTATATACAGCCAGGCCTGTGTCCCTACAGCTATAGTATATACAGCCAGGCCTGTGTCCCTACAGCTATAGTATATACTGCCAGGCCTGTGTCCCTCCATCCATAGTATATACAGCCAGGCCTGTGTCCCTACAGCCATAGTATATACAGCCAGGCCTGTGTCCCTACATCTATAGTATATACTGCCAGGCCTGTGTCCCCACAGCCATAGTATATACAGCCAGGCCTGTGTCCCTACAGCTATAGTCTATACAGCCAGGCCTGTGTCCCAACATCTATAGTATATACAGCCAGGCCTGTGTCCCTACAGCTATAGTATATACAGCCAGGCCTGTGTCCCTACATCTATAGTATATACAGCCAGGCCTGTGTCCCTACAGCTATAGTATATACAGCCAGGCCTGTGTCCCAACATCTATAGTATATACAGCCAGGCCTGTGTCCCTACAGCTATAGTATATACAGCCAGGCCTGTGTCCCTACATCTATAGTATATACAGCCAGGCCTGTGTCCCTACATCTATAGAATATACAGCCAGGCCTGTGTCCCTACATCTATAGTCTATACAGCCAGGCCTGTGTCCCTACATCCATAGTATCTACAGCCAGGCCTGTGTCCCTTCATCCATAGTATATACAGCCAGGCCTGTGTCCCAACATCTATAGTATATACAGCCAGGCCTGTGTCCCTACATCTATAGTCTATACTGCCAGGCCTGTGTCCCTACATCCATAGTATATACAGCCAGGCCTGACTCCCTACATCCATAGTATCTACAGCCAGGCCTGTGTCCCTACATCCATAGTATCTACAGCCAGGCCTGTGTCCCTACATCCATAGTATCTACAGCCAGGCCTGTGTCCCTACATCCATAGTATCTACAGCCAGGCCTGTGTCCCTACAACCATAGTATCTACAGCCAGGCCTGTGTCCCTACATCCATAGTATCTACAGCCAGGCCTGTGTCCCTACAACCATAGTATCTACAGCCAGGCCTATGTCCCTACATCCATATACACCCAGGCCTACCCATAGTGTCCCGTCTCCCCTATATAGGTACTGTCCCCTGTCTCCCCTATATAGGTACTGTCCCCATAGTGTCCCCTGTCTCCCTATATAGGTGCTGTCCCCTGTCTCCCCTATATAGCTACTGCCCCCATAGTTTCCCCTGTCTCCCCTATATATGTACTGCCCCCATAGTTTCCCCTGTCTCCCCTATATAGGTACTTCGCCCATAGTGTCCCCTGTCTCCCTATATAGCTACTGCCCCCATAGTGTCCCCTGTCTCCCCATAATAGACACAGTCCCCTGTCTGCCTATATAGGTGCTGTCTCCATAGTGCCCAATATCTCCCCTATATAGCTACTGCCCTCATAGTCTACCCTATATAGTTACTGGCTCCATAGTGTCCCCTTTCTCCCCTATATAGTTACTGTCCCCATAGTGTCTCCCTATATAGTTATTGTCCCCTGTCTCCATGTATAGGCACAGCCCCCATCGTGTCCCCTGTCTCCCTATATAGCTACTGCCCCCATAATGTCCCCCGTCTCCCCTATATAGGTACTGTCCCCTGTCTCCCCTATAGAGGTACTGTCCCCATAGTGTCCCCTGTCTCCCCTATATAAGTACTGGCTCCATAGTGTCCCCTGTCTCCACTATATAGGTACTGTCCCCATAGTGTCCCATGTCTCCACTATATAGGTACTGTCCCCATAGTGTCCCCTGTCTCCCCTATATATGTACTGCCTCCATAGTGTCCCCTGACTCCCCTACAGACACAGCCCCCATAGTTTCCCCTGTCTCCCTATAAAAATACTGCCCCCTTAGTGTCCCCTGTCTCCCTATATAGGTACTGTCCGCATAGTGTCCCCTGTCTCCCTATATATGCACTGTCCGCATAGTTTCCCCTGTCTCCCTATATAGGTACTGCCCCCATAGTGTCCCCTGTCTCCCTATATAGGTACTGTCCCCATTGTGTCCCCTGTCTCCCTATATAGTTACTGCCCCTATAGTGTCCCCGTCTCCCTATATAGGTACTGCCACCATAGTGTCCCGTCTCCCTATATAGGTACTGCCACCATAGTGTCCCGTCTCCCTATATAGGTACTGCCCCCATAGTGTCCCCTGTCTTCCTTTATAGGTACTGTCACCATAGTTTCCTGTCTCCCTATATAGGTACTGCCACCATAGCATCCCGTCTCCCTATATAGGTACTGTCCCCTGTCTTCCTATATGGGTACTGCCCCCATAGTGTCCCCTGTCTCCCTATATAGGTACTGTCACCATAGTGTCCCCTGTCTCCCTATATAGGTACTGTCACCATAGTGTCCCATGTCTCCCTATATTGTTAGTGTCCCCTGTCTCCCTTATTTATGCACAGCCCCCATAATGTCCCCTGTCTCCCTATATAGGTACTGCCCCCATAGTGTCCCCTGTCTCCCCTATATAGGTACTGCCCCCATAGTGTCCCCTTTCTCCCTATATAGGTACTGCCACCATAGTGTCCCCTGTTTATATAGGTGCTGTCCCCATAGTGTCCCCTGTCTCCCCTATATATGTAGTGTCCATGTCTCTCCTATATATGTACTGTCCCCATAGTGTCCCTTGTCTCCCTATATATGCACTTTCCGCATAGTGTCCGGTGTCTCCCTATATAGTTATTGCCACCATAGTGTTCCCTGTCTCCCTATATAGGTACTGTCCCCATAGTGTCCCCTGTCTCCCTTTATAGGTACTGTCCCCATAGTGTCCCCTGTCTCCCTTTATAGGTACTACCCACTTAGTGTCCCCTGTCTCCCTATATAGGTAGTGTCCCCTGTCTCCCCTATATAGGTACTGCCTTCATAGTGTCCCCTGTCTCCCTATATATGTACTGTCCCCATAGTGTCCCCTGTCTCCCCTATATAGGTACTGCCTTCATAGTGTCCCCTGTCTCTCTATAGAAGTGCTGTCCCCATAGTGTCCCCTCTCTCCCTATACAGGTACTGTCCCCATAGTGCCCTGTATAGGCATAGCTCCCATTATATCCCCTGTCTCCCTATATAGGTACTGTCCCCATAGTTTCCCCTGTCTCCCCTATATAGGCACAGCCCCCATAGTGTCTCCTGTCTCCCCTACTTAGGTACTGCCCCCATAGTGTCCCCTGTCTCCCCTATATAGGTACGGGCTCAATAGTGTCCCCTGTCTTGGTGTATAGGCACAGCCCCCAGAGTGTCCCCTGTCTCCCTATATAGCGACTGTCTCCCCTATATAGGACTGTCCCAATGGTGTCCACTGTCTCCCTATATAGCTACTGCCACCATAGTGTCCCCTGTCTCCCTTATATAGGACTGTCCCAATAGTGTCCACAGTTCCCCTATATATATGTACTGCCTCCATAGTGTCCCCTGACTCCCTATAGAAGTGCGGTCCCCATAGTGTCCCCTGTCTCCCTATTCAGGTACTGTCCCCATAGTGCCCTGAATAGGGATAGCCCCCATTATGTCCCCTGTCTCCCTATATAGGTACTGTCGCCATAGTGCCCCCTGTCTCCCCTATATAGGTACTGCCCCCATTGTGTCCCCTGTCTCACTATATAGGCACAGCCCCCATAGTGTCCCCTGTGTTCCTGTACAGGTACTGTCCCCATATTGTCCCGTCTCCCCGTATAGGCACAGCCACCATAGTGTCCCCTGTCTTCCTGTACAGGTACTGTCCCCATAGTGTCCCCTGTCTCCCTGTACAGGTACTGTCCCCATAGTGTCCCCTGTCCAGGTACTGTCCCCATAGTGTCCCCTGTCTCCCTGTACAGGCACTGTCCCCATAGTGTCCCCTGTCTCCCCATAATAGACACAGCCCCCATAGTGTCCCCTGTCTGCCTATATAGGTGCTGTCTCCATAGTGTCCCCTTTCTCCCCTATATAGGTACTGTCCCCATAGTGTCTCACTATATAGTTATTGTCCCCTGTCTCCATGTATAGGCACAGCCCCCATAGTGTCCCCTGTCTCCCTATATAGCTACTGCCCCCATAATGTCCCCCGTCTCCCCTATATAGGTACTGTCCCCTGTCTCCCCTATATAAGTACTGGCTCCATAGTGTCCCCTGTCTCCCCTATATATGTACTGTCCCCATCTCCCCTATATAGGTACTGCCTCCATAGTGTCCCCTGTCTCCACTATATAGGTACTGCCTCCATAGTGTCCCCTGTCTCCACTATATAGGTACTGTCCCCATAGTGTCCCCTGTCTCCCCTATATATGTACTGGCTCCGTAGTGTCCCGTCTCCCCTATATATGTACTGCCTCCATAGTGTTCCCTGACTCCACTACATAGGTACTGCCTCCATATTGTCCTGTCTCCCTATATAAGTTCTGTCTCCATAGTGTCCCCTATCTCCCCTACAGACACAGCCCCCATAGTTTCCCCTGTCTCCCTATAAAGGTACTGTCCCCATAGTGTCCCCTGTCTCCCTATATAGGTACTGTCCCCATTGTGTCCCCTGTCTCCCAATATAGTTACTGCCCCTATAGTGTCCCCATCTCCCTATATAGGTACTGCCACCATAGTGTCCCCTGTCTTCCTTTATAGGTACTGCCGCCATAGTGTCCCCTGTCTCCCTATATCGGTACTGCCACCATAGTGTCCCCTGCTTATATAGGTGCTGTCCCCATAGTGTTCCCTGTCTGCCCTATATATGTAGTGTCCCCGTCTCTCCTATATATGTACTGTCCCCATAGTGTCCCTATCTCCCTATATATGCACTGTCCGCATAGTGTCCGGTGTCTCCCTATATAGGTATTGCCACTATAGTGTTCCCTGTCTCCCTATATAGGTACTGTCCCCATAGTGTCCCCTGTCTCCCTTTATAGGTACTGTCCCCATAGTGTCCCCTGTCTCCCTTTATAGGTACTACCCACTTAGTGTCCCCTGTCTCCCTATATAGGTACTGTCCCCATAGTGTCCCCTGTCTCCCCTATATAGGTACTGCCCCATAGTTTCCCCTGTCTCCCCTATATAGGTACTGCCTTCATAGTGTCCCCTGTCTCTCTATAGAAGTGCTGTCCCCATAGTGTCCCCTCTCTCCCTATGCAGGTAATGTCCCCATAGTGCCCTGTATAGGCATAGCTCCCATTATATCCCCTGTCTCCCTATATAGGTACTGTCCCCATAGTTTCCCCTGTCTCCCCTATATAGGCACAGCCCCCATAGTGTCTCCTGTCTCCCCTACTTAGGTACTGCCCCCATAGTGTCCCCTGTCTCCCCTATATAGGTACGGGCTCAATAGTGTCCCCTGTCTTGGTGTATAGGCACAGCCCCCACAGTGTCCCCTGTCTCCCTATATAGCGACTGTCTCCCCTATATAGGACTGTCCCAATGGTGTCCACTGTCTCCCTATATAGCTACTGCCCCCATAGTGTCCTATGTCTCTCTTATATAGGACTGTCCCAATAGTGTCCACAGTTCCCCTATATATATGTACTGCCTCCACAGTGTCCCCTGACTCCCTATAGAAGTGCGGTCCCCATAGTGTCCTCTGTCTCCCTATTCAGGTACTGTCCCCATAGTGCCCTGAATAGGGATAGCCCCAATTATGTCCCCTGTCTCCCTATATAGGTACTGTCGCCATAGTGCCCCCTGTCTCCCCTATATAGGTACTGCCCCCATTGTGTCCCCTGTCTGTCTATATAGGCACAGCCCCCATAGTGTCCCCTGTGTTCCTGTACAGGTACTGCCACCATAGTGTCCCGTCTCCCTATATAGGTACTGCCACCATAGTGTCCCGTCTCCCTATATAGGTACTGCCCCCATAGTGTCCCCTGTCTCCCCTATATAGGTACTGCCCCCATTGTGTCCCCGTCTCAGTATATAGGCACAGCCCCCATAGTGTCCCCTGTGTTCCTGTACAGGTACTGTCCCCATAGTGTCCTGTGTCCCCTGTCTTCCTGTACAGGTACTGTCCCCATAGTGTCCCCTGTCTCCCTGTACAGGTACTGTCCCCATGGTGTCCCCTGTCCAGGTACTGCCCCCATAGTGTCCTCTGTCTCCCTGTACAGGCACTGTCCCCATAGTGTCCCCTGTCTCCCTGTATAGGCACTGCCCCCATAGTGTCCCCTGTCTCCCTGTACAGGCACTGTCCCCATAGTGTCCCCTGTCTCCCTGTACAGGCACTGTCCCCATAGTGTCCCCTGTCTCCCTGTACAGGCACTGTCCCCATAGTGTCCCATGTCTCCCTGTATAGGCACTGCCCCCATAGTGTCCCCTGTCTCCCTGTACAGGCACTGTCCCCATAGTGTCCCCCTGTCTCCCTGTACAGGTACTGTCCCCATAGTGTCCCCTGTATAGGCACAGCCCCCATAGTGTCCCCTGTCTCCCTGTACAGGTACTGTCCCCATAGTGTCCCGTCTCCCTGTACAGGTACTGTCCCCGTAGTGTCCCCTGTCTCCCTGTACAGGCACTGTCCCCATAGTGTCCCCTGTCTCCCTGTACAGGCACTGTCCCCATAGTGTCCCTTGTCTCCCTGTACAGGTACTGTCCCCATAGTGTCCCCTGTATAGGCACAGCCCCCATAGTGTCCCCTGTCTCCCTGTACAGGTACTGTCCCCATAGTGTCCCATCTCCCTGTACAGGTACTGTCCCCGTAGTGTCCCCTGTCTCCCTGTACAGGTACTGTCCCCATAGTGTCCCCTGTCTCCCTGTACAGGCACGGCCCCCATAGTGTACCCTGTACAGATAGTGTCCCCTGTCCACTGCCCCCATAGTGTCCCCTGTCTCCCTGTACAGGTGCTGTCCCCATAGTGTCCCCTGTCTCCCTGTACAGGCACGGCCCCCATAGTGTACCCTGTACAGATAGTGTCCCCTGTCCACTGCCCCCATAGTGTCCCCTGTCTCCCTGTACAGGTGCTGTCCCCATAGTGTCCCCTGTCTCCCTGTACAGGCACGGCCCCCAGTGTCCCCTGTCTCCCTGTACAGGTACTATGCCCATAGTGTCCCCTGTCTCCCTGTATAGGCACGGCCCCCATAGTGTCCCCTGTCTCCCTATATAGGCACGGCCCCCATAGTGTCCCCTGTCTCCCTGTACAGGCACGGCCCCCATAGTGTCCCCTGTCTCCCTGTACAGGCACGGCCCCCATAGTGTTCCCACGGTGCGGCCACCTGTCCCTGTCATACAGCACCAGGAGGCTCCGGCAGATGGAGGGTTAACAAGCAGCTGCCTGTCAGTCACTCTGAGCTGCTAGGGGCGGGATAAAGCGCTTCATTGGCTGCTTACTCCAAAGCGACACGCGATTGGTCAGTGCGGTCACGTAGCGTAGTCAGTCAGTATCCGAAAAAGAGTTACCCGAGGACGGCAGCAGCGGGCACCGGAGACCGGGTGAGGAGCGCGGGGCATGCCGGGTACTGTGTTATTACAGCGTGATCCCTACTGTGAGGTATAGGGGTAGTACATGTACCCCGGGAGCTGTGTCCTTTACCTCACAGTAGGGATCACAGTGATCCTCATTATATAGTCCTTACAGAGCAGCTATACATCACCTGTGTATTTTATATATATGTATATAATGTGCTGTTATTACAGCGTGATCCCTACTGTGAGGTATAGGGGTATTACATGTGCCCCGGGAGCGGTGTCCTATACCTTACAGTAGGGATCACAGTGATCCTCATTATATAGTCCTTACAGAGCAGCTATACATCCCCTGTGTATTATATATATGTATATAATGTGCTGTTATTACAGCGTGATCCCTACTGTGAGGTATAGGGGTAGTACCCCCGGGAGCTGTGTCCTATACCTTACAGTAGGGATTATTATTATTATTATGGTGTATTTATATGACGCCACAAGGGCTCTCCAGCGCCTGACAATACATAGAGGAGTGAAAAAGGCAGAAAATAAGGGGTATGGGTGAAAACCGGACCAACACAAAACTGCCGGACCGGACATCAAACTCTGCATTTTGTAGCCTCCGGTCCGGGGGGTGTCCTGTCCGGGGGTGTCCTGTCCGGGGGGGGGCTGCCTGTCACACCTGTCACCAGGTAGAGGAGGGGGGGGTAGAATAAAGCCTCCCTTAATGGTCCTGGCATGTAGCAAAAACCGGACGGTCCGGACCACCCCGGGAGGCTGTAATCTCCCCTCCCCCATGTCCCTTGTGATCGCTATCACAGGGACCCCCCCCGGACAAGACACCCCTGGACAGGACACCCCCCGGACCGGACCCTACAAGCTCCGGACTGCAGATTTTGATGTCCTGTCCGGCAGTCCGGGGTTTAGTCCGGTCCGGTTTTTACATAGTCCCGAAAATAAGGAACAACAGTACAAGACAATATGGAACAAAAGGAAAAAATACTCTCTTTTGTTGGGGCATGGAAATGAAAAATGATTACATAAAAGTAATCTTAGGGATGAGTGCTAGTATAACAATTTCTAGGGGCTGGGAAAGTGCCCGGATTTAATTAAAGTGTACTAAAATGTAACTTTTAATGGTACATTTCTTAAAATGGATACTAGACAGATGTACAGACATAGACACACATAAACAAAGAGAATGACTGTAATAGTATATGATAATTGGGTACTTGTTTCCTAGCACGGCGCCCGTCGGGTTGATTGCATGCCTTAAGTTTAAGGTACTTAAGGCATGTGATCGACGCGATGAACCCGATTTTCTGTCAATCACCAGTGTATTTGCCGGTAAAAGAGAAAATCGCGTTGATCGGGTCCATCGCGGCCCATTATAATGGGCCGCGATGCGACCGACGCGATCAACACGATTTTCCTATAGAGAATAATGTTAAATTATTTTTAAAGTTAAAATCGGGTTGATCGCGTCGGTCGCGGCCCATTATAATGGGCCGCGATGCTATCGACGCAATCAACCCGCTTTTACATCGGGAACAATGGGAAATGGGCCAATATGGCCAATTTCTCATTGTATATGGTTATAAAGTATGGTTAATGCCCCCCCATTGTTAACGCCACCCCACTATTGACGTCAACAGAAGCGTGGCGAGCGCAGCCGGTACGCATCCTCCGACCCTTTCATACCCCCACTATCCACGTCGGCGTGGAGTTGACTTTAAATAGTGTGGCGAGCCACCGAGCCCGAAGCGTGTCGAGCGGATGATGAGTAAATACAAATTTTTTAGGCGTATTCATATTTTTGGCATTTACGATGCCAAAAATACACCAATTCGTATTTGTATTGATGGCACATTCGTATTTACGAATGTATACGCCATCGACCGAAAACTAATAAAAATCACCATTCAAAAGATTGGTGATGCCTAATAACAGATAACGGCTGTATCGAAAATACGACCAAAAATGAGTGGGATACGGCCGCTAACAGCCGGTAAATTGCAGGCTTCAGTGTAATAAAAATATAGAAAAATAAATAATTTAAAAAGTCGGCGTGGGTTGAAGGCCCCAAATGCCATAACCAGCCCCGGGGTCAAAGAGCCAGTCCTAGTTTTAAAAATCAGGGAACAAACTGTGTAGGGTTTCATTGTTTTTTTTTTAAACCAGCACCAGGCTCAATGGCCGCCCTGGTTCCCAAAATACGGGGGACAAAATTACTAGGGGTCCTCCGTATTTCAGTATCTGGCATTGGGCCCAACCAGCCAGCAGGGTAATGCCACAGCTGGGGGGAGACTTTTTATACAAGTCCCCCTGGCCAAAATATTACCTCCTGACTGGTCAGCACAGACAGGGACCCTGGGGAAGTGGGGACCCCCCCCCCCCCCCCCCCCCCAATGAAGTAGAGGAGCCCCCCCCCCCCGGGCTGATCTTTGTGTAAAAAATAGACTAAACCACTGGGTTCTGCTGTGGAACAATGAGTCCCAGCAAGCCTCCACCGCATAATGGGACTTGGAGAACCACAAGTCCCAGCATGCAGGGCATTAATGGCCATGCTGAGACTTCTAGTTCCACAGCAGAACCAATAAAACATACACAGCAGGAAAAAAAAGTATATTCCATTCGGAGCCCACTCCGCCAGATCTTACCTATCTTGATAGTAGTTCTGTCCTCTTCTCCAGTAGCCTCCACGTACTTTACAAAAAAAGAACCGAACGCCCGTAATATCACTACACCGACAAGCGATAATTGTTCATATTCAGCGCTTCTCACTCCGAATCACGCTATTGGCCGCCTAGCTGCCAGGAGCCAACTTTCCAAAACTTCCTGTATAGGTAATATCCCCATACTGTAGGTACAAGTCGGAGCAATGTATGGGGGCCTTTAGTAATTGTGAGTTCTGTTAGGTGCATTGTCCATACTGTAACTGGCTGGCTGCCTGCTTTACGTTCCGTCTAGACTGCTATATTTCTGTCTTCCCACTATGAACTCTGCACACTTTCTGTAGACAGCTTATGGCCCCACATAAATACACACACACAATCCCACACCTACACACTTATCTGCCCAATCTATCTGGTGCCAATAAAGATCTAGTAATGTGAAGGCCCCCATACACTACAACGATTTTGCACGATTTCATACGATTTTGATGTTTCGGTGCGATATATTGTCTGAAAAGTGCCACATCGATTGTGTTTTCCATCCATTCCGATGTGCGGTCCTGTGAGTGCCGGATAGGAGCCCCTAGGTCGGTCGTACTGCACCTGTGATATATCGGAGTCGGATGGAAAATGGAGTGCTCTTTGCGCCTGTGATATATTGTATGCGATATATCGCAGGAGGTTTGACGGATGTTTCTAACCCAGCCCATCACATATATCGTTTGGTACAACTGTATACCATGAGATCTATCTTATACAAAAAATGACACCAAAGTACCAAATCCTCTGGAATCACTCACGGGAAGATCCAGGGGAATTTTAGCATCAGATGTATCATTGTAGTGTATGGGGCCTTAACAGAGCAAATCACAAGCAAGCACATGGTGACAAACGCAGACACATTACAGTGGCCTCCTTCAGCACATCCAGCCAAACAATCATTGGAACCATGTCCCAGGCTTTGGGAGCATTTCATACATTGGCATTTCCACACAGATTGGCCACAAATGTTTGTGTGTGGGCCCAGCGTTACACTGCACCCTGCAAATCACAGTGATGCTAACTTATATCCTATGAATATCATGTGCTGGAAATGACCTAACAATGCGCCAGCGTTCCCCATTATATACGACTCGCACAGCACCTATCCATCACCTGTGTATTATATACAAAGCATCTGCAAACTATTCACAGCGCTTCACTTTCCCAACAGTGCTATGTTCTACCCTTATTCCAAAATGAAATACATTTTTCTATCATCCATATGGGATACTGGGATTCTCAATACATTGGAGGAAGAAGAGGTCCTCCGCAGGAGACAGGCACATAAAATGTCTTCATAGTGGGTGTACTGTCTCCTCCCCTCTACTTCCCCTCCCACAAGTCAGTTTAGAAAAATGTGCCCATTTATTATTTATGGGAGCCTGTTTTGGACTTAAACAGCTCCCTGCTTCGTTGGAAGCCAGGGGAGGGGTACAGTTGCAGGCCTTACAAGGTACTGAACGGTCCCTGCTGCAGGACCACTGTCCTGTGTGGGTGCTTGTCGTTGCGGGTATCACATTGCAGTGCTTCACACCCCCAGCTTGCCGCACACCCCTGGCTCTGACCGAAGATGTCAGTGGTGAGTGTTACCCAGGGTCTCCTCAGTGGGATACCCCGGTTTATTGTGTGGCAAAATGGTGGCGATGGCAGTGTCCCTGCACAGGGACTGCGTGGCCCCCTGCTCACACTGGATGCTTTACACTGCCACTGGACCACCAGGGCATGTGTTTTACATTCTGCTAACTATAGCAACAGCGCCACTATAAAGATTAGTGAAAGCACCAGCGCCATTGTAAGGGGCGGGGCTTACTCAAAACGGGGACCCAGCTCTCTGGGCGTGAAACTCCTGTTTCTCCCTGCATGCTGTGAACGCCATTATACAGCAGCAGACACTCCTTAGCGGTTCTGACAGTCTCATGATGAGTGTAAGAGGTCTGTAGCAGAGACAGCAAGGGAAATAGCGCTAAAAACGCTCATTTGGGTGTTTGAGATGTTGCACATACTTGTGTATATATTCTGTGTATATAGATATATATTCCTGCAAACCAGCTCCTCAATCTGGGGGCTAAGGTTAAGGGTGTGCTGGTCCCCTCAGTATCTCTGGGTCCTTTCCCCACTTGCTTGTTAAGCTTTCTTGGGCACACATAAGTGTTAGAGACTACACATACAGTTGTGCTCATAAGTTTCCTACCGTAGCAGAATCTGTGATTTTCTGGCCATGTCAGAGAATATGACTGATAACTCACAAACGTTTCTCACTCATGGTTAGTGGTTGGGTGACGCCATTTATTGTCAAACAACTGGGTTTGCTCTTTTTAAATCATAATGACAACATAAACTACCCAAATTAACCCAAGCAAAAGTTTGTAAACTTAAGAGCAGAGCTGTGGCTTTTATACACTTTCACACTGACTCTTTTTAGTGTTTTTTATGTGTATGTTTTGTGATGGGGTTGCATTTTCTAAGTTGGCGTCTGCGGAGTCTCATGCCTTGGCGATATCGGCCATCTTTATTCTGGATGTAGACAACTGGGAATCGGACTTCCTCAGCCGTGACGACTTGCACCCATGAGAGTGGAGTCTCAGTCCCCAGGTGTTTGCTCGCATTGTGGATCTGTGGGGGTTGCTGCAGATAGATCTGATGGCATACAGGGTCAACAGGAAAGTGGAAAGATATTGCTCCAGGTCCAGGGACCCTCAGGCAGAGGCAGTGAATGCGCAAACTATGAATTGGTCGTACGTCCTGGTGTAGCTGTTCCCTCCTAAGCCCTTGAAAAGAGGGTGTGTTTAAAAGGATTCTAAGCCATGGAGTGAATGCAATTCTGGAGGACCCCGGACTGACCTCGAAGGGCGTGGTATGCGGATCTTCAGGCCATGGTCTTAGAGGCGTCTACCTCTCGTGGTCAACTTGCTCACTCAAGGGCCCTTCGTTTACCAGGACTTAGGGCAGCTTTGTTTGATGGCCTGGAGGTTCAGAGGCAGATTTTAGCCTGGATGGCTCTTCAAGCTTCTGTCATTACCACCATGACCCAGAAGAGGAAACCGGTACCGGCTTACCATTACCATAAGATCTGGAGAAGGTATGTGGCCTGGTGTGAAACCAATTCCTTTCCACCTGCGGATTTTAAACTGGAACGCTTTCTGTAGTTCCTGGAGTCAGGCTTGGACCTGGGCCTATGTCTGGGCTCCTTGAAGGTACAGATTTCGGCTCTTTCCATTTTCTTTCAAAAAAACTTGCCTGGCATTCCGGAAGTAAAGACCTTTCTTCAGAGGGTTCTGAGGATTCAACCCCCCTTTGTGCCTCCTACGGCACCCTGGGACCTAGATGTGGTCTTGCAGTTTCTGCAGTCATCTTGGTTTGAACCGCTTGAGTTGACTGAATGAAAGTACCTAATATGGCAGGCAGTGGCGCTTCTGGCGTTGGCTGGCGAGTGTCAGAGTTCGGTGCTTTATCTTGCAGGAGTCCTTATCTGGTGTTTCACGCACATAGGGCAGAACTGAGAACAAAACAGCAATTTTTACCGAAGGTTGTTTCGGCTTTCCATCTGAACCAGGCTATTGTGGTTCCCTCTAGTGTGGGTCACTCTGGGATTCCGGAATCCTTGGATGTGGTTTGGGCACTTCGGGTCCATGTCGGTAGAACGGCTGATTGTCTTTTTGTGCTATATGATGCCCAGAAAAAAGGGTTGCCAGCCTCGAAGCAATCGATTGCATGTTGGATTTGTGCTACAATTGTCAGGCTTATGGAGTTTCCAGCCTACCGGTTCCGCCTTCTGTGAAGGCGCACTCCACGAGAGCTGTGGGCGCATCGTGGAAGTTCTATGTGCCTGTCTCCTGTGGAGGACCTCTTCTTCCCCAATGTATTGAGAGTCCCAGTATCCCATATGGTCTTTGAGAAAAGGATTTACCGGTAGGTAATTAAAATCCACCTTTTTTTCACCCCTCAATATTCCACACAATTATACCCCATAATGACCGTGTGAAAAGTTTTGGGACGTTTTTACAAATGTATTACAAAGACAAAACTAGCAGACCATATTTACATAAGTATTCACAGCCTTTGCTCATTACTTTTATACACCTTTTGGCAGCAATTACAGCCTCAAGTCTTTCTGAATATGATGCCACAAGGTTGGCACACATATCTTTGGGCAGTTTCACCCATTCCTCTTTGCAGGACCTCTCAAGCTCCTTTGGTGCACAGCCATATCCAGATCTCTCCAGAGTTGTCCAATCATATTCTGCATGGCCCACTCAAGGGCAGTGCCAACATTGTCCTGAAGCCACTCCTGTCATATCTTGGCTGTGTGCTTAGGGTTGTTGTCCTGCTGAAAGATGAACCGTCGCCCCAGTCTGAGGTCAGGAGCGCTCTGTAGCAGGTTCTCATCCAGGATGTCTCTGTACATGGCTGCATTCATCTGACTAGTCTCCCAGTTCCTGCCGCTGATCCTCTCAGCGATGCTGCCACCGCCATGCCTCACCTGACTAGTCTCCCAGTTCCTGACGCTGATCCCCACAGCATGACTCTGCCACCACCATGCCTTACCTGACTAGTCTCCCAGTACCTGCTGCTGATCCCCACAGCATGCCGCTTCCACCACCATGCCTCCCCTGACTAGTCCCCCAGTTCCTGCCGCTGATCCCCACAGCATGATGCGCCCACCACCATGCCTCACCTAACTAGTCTCTCAGTACCTGCCGCTGATCCTCGCAGCGATGCTGCCACCGTGGTGGTGGCAGCATCGCTGCGAGGATCAGCGGCAGGTACTGACTAGCCTCACCTGACTAGTCTCCCAGTTCCTGCTGCTGGTCTCCACAGCATGACTCTTCCACCGCCATGCCTCCCCTGACTAGTCTCCCAGTTCCTGCCACTAATCCTCGCAGCGATGCTGCCACCACCATGCCTCATCTGACTAGTCTCCCAGTACCTGCCGCTGATCCTCACAGCATGACGCTGCCACCACCATGCCTCCCCTGACTAGTCTCCCATTTCCTACCCCTGATCCCCACAGCACGACGCTGCCACCACCATGCCTCCCCTGACTAGTCCCCCAGTTCCTGCCCCTGATCCCCACAGCATGATGCTGCTACCACCATGCCTCATCTGACTAGTCTCCCAGTTCCTGACGCTGATCCCCACAGCACGACTCTGCCACCACCATGCCTCACCTGACTAGTCTCCTAGTACCTGTAGCTGATCCCCACAGCATGCCGCTTCCACCACCATGCCTCCCCTTACTAGTCTCCCAGTACCTGTCGCTGATCCCCACAGCATACTGCATCCACCACCATGCCCTCACCTAACTAGTCTCTTAGTATCTGCCGCTGATCCTCGCAGCGATGCTGCCACCATGGTGGTGGCAGCATCGCTGAGAGGATCAGCAGCAGGTACTGACTAGCCTCACCTGACTAGTCTCCCAGTTCCTGCTGCTGGTCTCCACAGCATGACTCTTCCACCGCCATGCCTCCCCTGACTAGTCTCCCAGTTCCTGCCACTTATCCTCGCAGCGATGCTGCCACCACCATGCCTCACCTGACTAGTCTCCCAGTACCTGCCGCTGATCCTCACAGCATGACGCTGCCACCACCATGCCTCCCCTGACTAGTCTCCCAGTTCCTGCCACTTATCCTCGCAGCGATGCTGCCACCACCATGCCTCACCTGACTAGTCTCCCAGTTCCTGCCCCTGATCCCTACAGCATGACTCTGCCACCACCATGCCTCACCTGACTAGTCTCCCAGTTCCTACCCCTGATCCCCACAGCACGACGCTGCCACCACCATGCCTCCCCTGACTAGTCCCCCAGTTCCTGCCCCTGATCCCCACAGCACGACGCTGCCACCACCATGCCTCACCTGACTAGTCTCCCAGTTCCTACCCCTGATCCCCACAGCACGACGCTGCCACCACCATGCCTCCCCTGACTAGTCCCCCAGTTCCTACCCCTGATCCCCACAGCACGACGCTGCCACCACCATGCCTCCCCTGACTAGTCTCCCAGTTCCTGCCACTAATCCTCGCAGCGATGCTGCCACCACCATGCCTCATCTGACTAGTCTCCCAGTTCCTACCCCTGATCCCCACAGCACAACGCTGCCACCACCATGCCTCCCCTGACTAGTCCCCCAGTTCCTGCCCCTGATCCCCACAGCACGACGCTGCCACCACCATGCCTCACCTGACTAGTCTCCCAGTTCCTGCCCCTGATCCCCACAGCACGATGCTGCTACCACCATGCCTCACCTGACTAGTCTCCCAGTTCCTGCCTCTGATCCCCACAGCACAACGCTGCCACCGCCATGCCTCACCTGACTAGTCTCCCAGTTCCTGCCCCTGATCCCCACAGCACGATGCACTATACACTTTATGTCTAATCAGACAGAGACTTGTGTTTCTCATGGTCTGCGAGTCCTTCAGGGGCATGTTGGCAAACTCCAGGGGGGGCTGCCATGTGCTTCTTACTAAGGAGTGGCTTCCGACTGGCCACTCTACCATACAGGCCTGATTGGTGGATTGCAGCAGAGATGGTTGTTCTCCTCTATCCGCAGAGCTCTCCCCAGCAGCACAGAGTATATCAGGAGATGAGTATTCTGCACTGTGAGGACAGATAGAGCTATCCAGCCTGCATACTTGTGGCTCCATTCTGCCTTATATGGTCTCTGCATGATGACACATACAGAGGAGTCTGGCTCTCTCTCTGCTCCCCGCTGGGCATTGCTGCCACATTACCCCCCTTCCCCTGACTCTGTTCTGTGCTGTCACTGGTCCTCAGTCACATGTCGGGGACCAGCACATCCCGCTGTCCTCATATAAGTATAGGGTGCAAGAATGCGCGGTCACTGTTACATCTGGCTCAGGCCTGCTCTCTGTTAGCAGTCAGCCAACCTTTCCATCCTGCGATGAGGGCTGCTAGATGACAGCTGGTCTGTGTGTGGCCTTGGGAACAGAAGGCGTTTTATCTGTGATCTATCAGCACATAGGCGGGACATAATGGCCGCAGCAATTGTCATATCAGCTGTGTACTTTCTATATCCTACAGGCTGTGCCTTGTGCTGCTGGGAGTTGTCCTGTCTCAGCCCAAGTATCAGAACCATCTCTAATGTACGGGTGGGGGATAGACCCTGCCCCATGTGTAGGAAGGTATAGGGCCTGTTGCGGCCTGAACGCTGCCATTACACAGGGAAGATGAATTACTACCACTGAATGGGCTGATTATTGCAATGGTACAACCGCTGCCCAGAAGCCAGTCCCCCGGCAGGCAGTCCCCCCCCCCCCCCCCCCGATCAGTCCCCCGGCAGGCAGTTCTGTCCCCCGGCAGGCAGATGGTCCCCCGGCAAGATGATCCGTCCCCCAGTAGGCAGTCCCCCCCACTTCCCCAGATCCGCCCCCCGGAAGGCTGATCCTTCCCCCTGCAGGCCGATCCGTCCCCCCCCCCCCCCCCCCCGGCATCCCCTGCAGGCCGATCCGTCCCCCCCCCCCCCCCCCCCCGGCAGGCTGATCCCCCCCCCCCCCCCGGCAGGCTGGTCCGTCCCGTCCCCCCCCCCCCCCGGCAGGCTGGTCCATCCCCCCCCCCCGGCGGGCTGGTCCGTCCCCCCGGCAGGCTGATCCGCGCCCCCCCCCCCCCGGCAGGCTGATCCCGCCCCCCCCCCCCCCCCGGCAGGCTGGCCCGCCCCCCCCCCCCCCGGCAGGCTGGTCCGTCCCCCCCCCGGCAGGCTGGTCCGTCCCCCCCGGAAGGCTGATCCTTCCCCCTGCAGGCCGATCCGTCCCCCCCCCCCCCCCCCCCGGCAGGCTGATTTCCCCCCCCCCCCCCCCGGCAGGCTGGTCCATCCCCCCCCCCCCCCCCGGCAGGCTGGTCCGTCTCCCCCGGCAGGCTGATCCGCCCCCCCCCCCCCCCCCCCCCGGCAGGCTGATTCCCCCCCCCCCCCCGGCAGGCTGGTCCATCCCCCCCCCGGCAGGCTGGTCCGTCCCCCCGGCAGGCTGATCCCGCCCCCCCCCCCCCCCGGCAGGCTGGTCCCCCCCCCCCCCCGGCAGGCTGGTCGGTCCGTCCCCCCCGGCAGGCTGGTCGGTCCGTCCCCCCCGGCAGGCTGGTCCGTCCCCCCCTGGCAGGCTGGTCCGTCCCCCCCCGGCAGGCTGGTCCGTCCTCCCCCGGCAGGCTGGTCCGTCCCCCCCGGCAGGCTGGTCCGTCCCCCCCCCCGGCAGGCTGGTCCGTCCCCCCCCAGCAGGCTGATCTGCCCCCCCCCCCCCCGGCAGGCCCCCCCGGCAGGCTGGTCGGTCCGTCCCCCCGGCAGGCTGGTCGGTCCCCCCCCCCCGGCAGGCTGGTCTGTCCCCCCCCCCCCCGGCAGGCTGGTCTGTGTCCCCCCCCGGCAGGCTGGTCTGTGTCCCCCCCCCCCGGCAGGCTGGTCCGTCCCCCCCCCGGCAGGCTGGTCCGTCCCCCCCCCCCGGCAGGCTGGTCCGTCCCCCCCCCCCCCGGCAGGCTGGTCCGTCCCCCCCGGCAGGCTCATCCGCCCCCCCCAGCAGGCTGATCTGCCCCCCCCCCTGGCAGGCCCCCCCCGGCAGGCTGGTCGGTCCGTCCCCCCCGGCAGGCTGGTCCGTCCCCCCCGGCAGGCTGGTCGGTCCGTCCCCCCGGCAGGCTGGTCTGCCCCCCCCCCCCCCCGGCAGGCTGGTCTGTGTCCCCCCCCCCCGGCAGGCTGGTCCGTCCCCCCCCCCGGTAGGCTGGTCCGTCCCCCCCGGCAGGCTGGTCCGTCCCCCCTCCCGGCAGGCTGGTCCGTCCCCCCCGGCAGGCTGGTCCGTCCCCCCCCGGCAGGCTGGTCCGTCCCCCCCCGGCAGGCTGGTCCGTCCCCCCGGCAGGCTGATCCGCCCCCCCCCCCCCCCCGGCCGACCTTCTCAGCATGGGGTCGCGACTCCATGTTGCTGGAGACTTTTCTAATCTCAGTCACTCCTCCCATCACTCTGTGCCTCCACAGTGCTGCCATGTATGTGCTTTCTGCTGACTACACGTGTGATGTGATGGGTTATGGTATATCAGACTCCTCCCATCACTCTGTGCCTCCACAATGCTGCCATGTATGTGCTGTCTGCTGACCACACATGTGATGTGATGGGTTATGGTATATTAGACTCCTCCCATCACTCTGTGCCTCCACAATGCTGCCATGTATGGGCTGTCTGCTGACTACACATGTGATGTGATGGGTTATGGTATATTAGACTCCTCCCATCACTCTGTGCCTCCACAATGCTGCCATGTTGCCATGTATGTGCTGTCTGCTGACTACACCTGTGATGTGATGGGTTATGGTATATCAGACTCCTCCCATCACTCTGTGCCTCCACAATGCTGCCATGTATGTGCTGTCTGCTGACCACACATGTGATGTGATGGGTTATGGTATATCAGACTCCTCCCATCACTCTGTGCCTCCAAAATGCTGCCATGTATGTGCTGTCTGCTGACTACACGTGTGATGTGATGGGTTATGGTATATCAGACTCCTCCCATCACTCTGTGCCTCCACAATGCTGCCATGTATGTGCTGTCTGCTGACTACACATGTGATGGGTTATGGTATATCAGACTCCTCCCATCACTCTGTGCCCCCACAATGCTGCCATGTATGTGCTGTCTGCTGACTACACCTGTGATGTGATGGGTTATGGTATATCAGACTCCTCCCATCACTCTGTGCCTCCACAATGCTGCCATGTATGTGCTGTCTGCTGACTACACGTGTGATGTGATGGGTTATGGTATATTAGACTCCTCCCATCACTCTGTGCCTCCACAATGCTGCCATGTATGTGCTGTCTGCTGACTACACATGTGATGGGTTATGGTATATCAGACTCCTCCCATCACTCTGTGCCCCCACAATGCTGCCATGTATGTGCTGTCTGCTGACTACACCTGTGATGTGATGGGTTATGGTATATCAGACTCCTCCCATCACTCTGTGCCTCCACAATGCTGCCATGTATGTGCTGTCTGCTGACTACACGTGTGATGTGATGGGTTATTATGGTATATTAGACTCCTCCCATCACTCTGTGCCTCCACAATGCTGCCATGTATGTGCTGTCTGCTGACTACACGTGTGATTTGATGGGTTATGGTATATTAGACTCCTCCCATCACTATGTGCCTCCACAGTGCTGCCATGTATGTGCTGTCTGCTGACTACACGTGTGACGTGATGGGTTATGATATATCAGACTCCTCCCATCACTCTGTGTCTCCACAGCAGTAACTTGCTGGGGTCCTGTCATTATTTGTATTGTCAGATTGGATCACAGAGCAAAATGGTCTGAGGACCCTGTACTATATCATTACGGAAGAACACTGTTAAAGGGCCTTAGTGATGTGCTCAGTCGTCCATAAATGTAGTAGAATCCACCAATATGCAGAATGCTCTAGTGCAGTGGTTCCCAACCTTTTTTCTCTCCCGTACCCCTTGATTAGGCTTTTCATTTATGAGTACCCCCTCCTCTTAATTTGAAATATCCACAGAACTTCTGAGTGAAGTGGAAGTAAGTAGTACGTGAGTACTTATATTAAGGAGTAACGGAGGAGTAGTGTGTGGTCAAGAATCCGTTCCCTTTGTGTCTGGCCCATGGCTGTGTTCGGGGTTCCCAATGTAGAATTAAAGCCACTATTTCCTCCACCCGGGTCAGATCGCTGATGTCTGAGGGCAGCCGGGGGAGCTCCCAGTGGATTGCTGGTCAGGCAAAAGCAGGAGGAGATGCTAATGAGCTGCTGTCGGAACCAAATATGATGCAACGTGGTTTGTCTCAATGGCAATGGGAGATTTTTTCCACCATCTGGAAACTTCTTTTTATGTTTCCGCCATTATCAATATTCTTTTGAAGTACCCCCAACAGGTCTGCAAAGTACCCCCAGGGGTACTAGTACCCCAGGTTGGGAACCACTGCTCTAGTGGCAGTGCTGCCATTGTCCAATCCAAGTGTGGCCTCCTGTGGGAGAGCCTGTGCATCGTTCGCCCACAGATCCTGTGACACGTCTGGGACCCCAGGCCACACTGACATGGTCACTGCAGCTGATGTGTATGCAGACAGCTGTGCTCATTGCAGTGAGTCCGGATCCACGTGCTGCTGTGAGGGACAGGTGTAGGGATTAGCAATGGTGACGGAGCTTTATCCGGGGGAGTGCTGGCGATTCTTGTATAGCTCACTATTACGGGAAACATTCTTGTGACCTGGGAATGGTGGTGATTGTGTGTAATATTACACTACAGCTCCCTGCGGCCCAGCAGCTGCCTCCTGCACCCAACGCTCATTTGGTTACTCAGAGAGAAATTTGCAAGACAAACCTTAAACAAATATACGAGGCCAGTCCTACCAGTCTGACTCCTACAGGGGACTATATGGTAGTACTCACCCAAACTATGACCCATACAAGCCATGTTACACTCCCTTCCTCTGCCCCTCACATTTATGGCTTAGTAGAGACCAGTGATGGCTAACTTTGACTCTCCAGCTGTTGTTGAACTACACATCCCAGCATGACCAGCATTTACTGGCACTGAGAGTAGCAGTAATGGGGTAATATGGTTGGGCTGCCCTATGGTAGAGAGGGCAACAGTTAGATGCGGTGGGCGTGGCTGGCACTGAGAGTAGCAGTAGTGATGTGGTACTCTTTACCTAGAACGGCGCCCACGATTGAAATCGCGGGCATCGGGGGTAAAATCGCGGGCATCGCGGGTACATCAAAATCGGGTACCCGCGATTACCGCGATTTTCCCATAGGGAACAATGTTAAAAAGGAAGATTGACCGCGATTTTAGCGTTAAATGCCTCAATGCCCGCGATTTTTACATAGGAAACAATGTTAAATGGGCCACAGAGCCCTAATAGTCCCCCTGAAGTCTTAAATGGCCACCAAAATTTTTAACGCCACCCCACGATCAACGCGAACCCGAAGCGTGGCGAGCGCAGCGAGCCCGCGAGGGGCGGCGGTACGCGTCCTACGACCTTTTCATGCCCTACTATCCACGTCGGCGTGGAGTTGAGAATAGAATAGTGTGGCGAGCGCAGCGAGCCACCGAGCCCGAAGCGTGGCGAGCGCAGCGAGCCCCGCGAGAGGACGCGGATACCTTCACAGTTATACGCGTCCCCTCGCGGGCTTCACAGGTGTGCGCGTGGCCACGGACACCTGTGAAGCCCGCGAGGGGACGCGTTTACCTGTGAAGGTATCCGCGTCCCCTCGCGGGGCTCGCTGCGCTCGCCACGCTTCGGGCTCGGTGGCTCGCTGCGCTCGCCACACTATTCTATTCTCAACTCCACGCCGACGTGGATAGTAGGGCATGAAAAGGTCGGAGGACGCGTACCGCCGCCCCTCGCGGGCTCGCTGCGCTCGCCACGCTTCGGGTTGACGTGGATCGTGGGGTGGCGTTAAAAATTGGGGGGGCCATTTAAGGGTTAATGGGCTCTGTGGCCCATTTAACATTGATTCCTATGGCCAAATCGGGTCATTGAGCCATTTAACAGTAAAATCGGGTCCATCGCGGGCATTTAACATTGATTCCTATGGGAAATCGGAGCATCGCGTCGCGGGCATCGCGGGTACATTTATGGCCGGCCGCGACGCGACCGACACGATTTTTCATGTTTAACATGGGTTTCAATGGGAAAATCGCGGGCATCGCGTCGGTCGCGTCGCGGGCAGACATAAATGTACCCGCGATGCCCGCGACGGGCGCCGTTCTAGGTAAAGAGTACCAGTGATGTAGTATGGTTTGGCTACCCCAGGTTAGAGAGGGCAACAATTAGATGTGGTGGGCGTGTCTGCCGCTGAGAGTAACCGTGGTAGTGATGTAATAGGGTTTGGGGTGCAGCAGTTAGATGTGGTGGGCGTGGCTGGCACTGAGAGTAGCAGCAGTGATGTAATGGGGTTGGGCTGCCCCAGGGTAGAGAACGCAGCAGTTAGACACTGTGAGCGTGACTGGCGCTAAGAGTAGAAGTAGTGTAATGAAGTTGGGATGCCACAGGGTAGAGAGTGTAGCAGTTAGATGCGGCGGGCGTTGCTGGCGCTGAGAGTAGCAGTAGTGATGTAGTAGGGTTTGGCTGCCGCAGGGTAGAGAGCGCAGCAGTTAGATGCGGTGGGCGTGGTTGGCGCTGATCGTAGCCGTAGTGATGTAATGGGGTTGGGATACCCCAGGGTAGAGAGCGCAGCAGTTAGACGAGGTGGGCTTGGCTGGCCCTAAGAGTAGCAGTAGCGATGTAGTAGGGTTGAGATGCCCCAGGGTAGATAGCGCAGCAGTTAGATGCGATGGCGTGGCTGGCGCTGAGAGTAGCAGTAGTGATGTAGTAGGGTTGAGATGCCCCAGGGTAGAGAGCGCAGCAGTTAGACGTGGTGGGCGTGGCTGGCGCTGAGAGTAGCAGCAGTGATGTAATAGGGTTGGGATGCCCCGCGGCAGTTAGACGTGGTGGCGCACATGATGCGTGGTAAATGTCCCATGTCATGTATGTATAGAGCACAGGGTCTGATGGGAACACTGTGACGTCATCCATCTGCTGTAGGATGTTCTCTTGGTGACATAATGACATGGCATGAGAACAATGTAACTCCGCCATCACCTACAATCTGCATGGCCTGTGACACCATTATAATGCGTCTCTCCGTTCTCCCCAGGATCAGTCACTGTGCACAGCCGGCTGAGGGATGTCGGACGGTCTGAGAGCCGAGACTCGGAGAACAACTGGGTGATCCCGAACACAGAAGTACGCTCTCACTATGACTGGTTACGCACAGCTTAGTAGACATGGGGTGCAGGGGTTGTGCTTGTGGTGAAGCCTGACTGTACCTATATCTCAGTATTTGCAGCTGCCGCTCCCCCTCCCCCTCCCCATGACAGGAAATGGCTCCTCCCCGTTACAGGTCCAATGTAATAATGAACAAAACCCATCCAATATATTGTAACTTTACATGTATGTGACCATTCCAGGAGCATATAGAGCAGTGCCATCATCACATACTATTCCCAAGATCTTACCATTTGGTGACATCCCCAGAAAACCCCTCTCCACAGAAGCTAGCAATCTAGTCACAGCACAAGAGACCCTGTCATCAGGAGCTACACTCTAGTGACATCACCAGAGACCCTGTCATCAGGAACTTACACTCTAATGACATCACCAGCGACCCTGTCCTCAGGAGCTTACACTCTAGTGACATCACTAGCGACCCTGTCCTCAGGAGCTTACACTCTAGTGACATCACCAGAGACCCTGTCATCAGGAACTTACACTCTAATGACATCACCAGCGACCCTGTCCTCAGGAGCTTACACTCTAGTGACATCACCAGCGACCCTGTCCTCAGGAGCTTACACTCTAGTGACATCACCAGCGACCCTGTCCTCAGGAGCTTACACTCTTGTGACGTCACCAGCGACCCTGTCCTCAGGAGCTCTAGTGACGTCATAGACGGCCTTTCCCTTCTATCACCGCCCCCAGGAGCTTTCAGTCCAGTGACTATACTTATGTCTGTTCTTCTAGTTATAGTGACTGTAACATAAGATTGCTGAGGAGTCCCTGCTCCCACCAGTACCGGCCCGGCCTGGCTGCGTTCTGTTCCTGAGCAACCGTAGCGGGCCACTTCTCTGGGCACTGGCCACTTCTCCGGGCACTGGCCACTTCTCCGGGCACTGGCACAGGTCCCTTCTCCGGGCACAGGTCACTTCTCTGGGCACTGGCACAGGTCCCTTCTCCGGGCACAGGTCACTTCTCTGGGCACTGGCACAGGTCACTTCTCTGGGCACAGGTCAATTCTCTGGGCACTGGCACAGGTCACTTCTCTGGGTCCTGGCACAGGTCACTTCTCTGGGCACAGGTCAATTCTCTGGGCACTGGCACAGGTCACTTCTCTGGGTCCTGGCACAGGTCACTTCTCTGGGCACTTTCACCAGTCACTTCTCTGGGTCCTGGCACAGGTCACTTCTCTGGGTCCTGGCACAGGTCACTTCTCTGGGTCCTGGCACAGGTCACTTCTCTGGGCACTGGTCACTTCACTGGTCACTTCTCTGGGCACTGGTCACTTCACTGGTCACTTCTCTGGGCACCGGGACAGGCCTCTTCTCTGGGCACAGGCCTCTTCTCCGGGCACAGGCCACTTCTCTGGGCACTGAAACAGGACAATAGAATAAGCTGTGGCACTGTCTGACCTCCTCCAGGGAGCAGGGATACACCCCCTAAACTGAGGGGTGCACGTAACCAACACCTCCGCCTCTGTAGAAGGCACAAGGATGAGCTGTGTAACCCCATCACTAGGCCTGCCTGTCCAGATAGAGGTTCAGGTGCCCTCTAGTGGTGACTGCGCTAACTCCCCAGAGAGGCTGGCCCATAGACATACTATGGGGTCATTCAGGCCTGCTCACTAGGCTGCGTATATTCAGAGGCCATCAAGAAGGTTATTGCCTGCCCCTCTGAATGCACGACACCCCCCCCCCCGGACAGAAGAGGAATCATCTGGTGGTTGCTGATCCTCTGTTCTCAGCACACAGGTAGCCCAGGATTTAGGTTGGGATGTACTAAGGGGAAAATGCGGTAAAACCCCTGTTTTACAGCATTTTGCTATGTACTATTGCCCGGCCGCACCGATTTCGCCTATGGGCTCGTGACACCCCCCTCTCCCCCTCCCTTGGGCTTACCTTCTTGCAGGTGCACCTGGACTCCGGAAGGTAAGCCCTTCCTCCCCCCTGCAGCCAGACGTCCTTCCGGCTACAAGGGGGAGGAGGAGGCGCCGGGGAGTAGACTCACACCACAGTACAGGTATCGCGGGGGGGTCACCGTTACCGCACCGCGATGCCAGCCGCATATGTTAGTACATATGCGCTGGCATCGCGGCGGGCGGACGGAGAAGGGTGGCGATGTATTTTAATACATCCTGCCCTCAGTGTTCTGCTGCACGTTGTCTGAATTGGGGGCTGGCACTGACGTCACGTGACATCATTCACCCACACCGAGCAGGCAGGGAAACGGCAGCAATATGTGGGCACGCTGGGCGCCAGTACCACAGAGTAGGCCGCGTGTCTCTCATGGTCCCTTACCAGCGTGTATTACACATATATCATGTAGGACATTGCTGTACTTCCCCCTCTGCGTCTGTGCCTCGTGCCTCTAACCTCAACCTGCCAGTTCTTCCCAACCTTCCGCTCATTCCTAGCATTTCCTGTTCTCTTGCAGGGGCTCCTGGTGGAGACGGTGGGGGCGGCACAGAGCGAGGCGGTACATGCTCAGCTGCCGGAACAATCTGCAGGTAACATTCTCCTGACTATCTCCATACATGGTGAATTGCTGCTGGGAAGGCTGCGGAGCGGTGTTCTGCTGTTATATTCTCTGTGCTGTGTAATCTGCGCACATCCCTGATAATACTGCCAGGAAGGATGCGGAGCAATGTTCTGCTGCTATATTCTCTGTGCACATCCCTGATAATACTGCCGGGAAGGATGCGGAGCAATGTTCTGCTGCTATATTCTCTGCGCACATCCCCGATAATACTGCCGGGAAGGATGCGGAGCAATGTTCTGCTGCTATATTCTCTGCGCACATCCCCGATAACACTGCCGGGAAGGATGCCGAGCAATGTTCTGCTGCTATATTCTCTGCGCACATCCCCGATAACACTGCCGGGAAGGATGCGGAGCAATGTTCTGCTGCTATATTCTCTGCGCACATCCCCGATAACACTGCCAGGAAGGATGCGGAGCAATGTTCTGCTGCTATATTCTCTGCGCACATCCCCGATAATACTGCCGGGAAGGATGCGGAGCAATGTTCTGCTGCTATATTCTCTGCGCACATCCCCGATAACACTGCCGGGAAGGATGCGGAGCAATGTTCTGCTGCTATATTCTCTGCGCACATCCCCGATAACACTGCCGGGAAGGATGCGGGGCAATGTTCTGCTTTCCTGTGCTATATTCTCTGTAGTGCGTTCCCTGTATTCTGGGCCTGTGTGTGTGACGCGTCCTGTATAATACATGTATAGCACATGCGTGTGTCTGTCCTATCACCGCACCGTATAATACATGTATGTGTGATATCAGGGCCGCCCGTGCAGTCTCAGACGGAGGAGAATGAGGGTTCCAGCAGCGTCCAGGATGTTACGGTAAGAAGGTTACATAGTAATAAGTAACAGGGATCCCTATTGTGACTTCTGGATGACATCACTATCTGTATCCCAGGAGCCCCAGCTTCCTCCACCCCGCATCACTACTCCAATACATGAGGAGCAGCTGGACATACCACCGGGGGAGCCAGAGAGCACAGCTGGGGATGAGGGCCAGCCGCTCATCAAACAGAGCCCAGGAATCACCAGCAGAGTGGGTCAGTGCCTCATACCAACAGCTGTGACTGTGGCACCTCGTACCTCCCTGAGTAATGCATGTGATGACCTCATATAACGCCACCCTTCCCTTCTCTGTCTTCTTCTTGTCTTGAAGCAAGTTGCATTGAGAAGGTAGCGCAGTTCTTCCCCGGCCCCTTGCCACTGGGCGGATTGAGGACCTGGCGGCAGAGCGCCACTAGCGGAACAGGTTCTGCGTTATGCATGGTGTCTTGCATGAGCTACATAACAGAAAGAGCAGGCCTATCGCCAGGTCCTATGATGTTAGGGTCCTGTAGCCTCCTGCCGTGGGCGTGACATCATATAACATAGCTGGCAAATCAGTGGGTGGAGTCCAGCTGCTATTGGCCAATAAGATGCTGCAGCTAGTGCTCAGTACTGCGGATATGTTCCCCCCAGCCATGTGC
This sequence comes from Crinia signifera, assembly GCF_055691185.1. Taxonomy (NCBI): domain Eukaryota; kingdom Metazoa; phylum Chordata; class Amphibia; order Anura; family Myobatrachidae; genus Crinia; species Crinia signifera. The sequence goes on along the minus strand of NC_139228.1, from coordinate 5,788,144 downwards.
TTATACGGCACATGACGCGTATATACTGTATATCTCTGCGTCCAGCCTCTCCTCAGACACATACATGGTTTTGCCTGTAGTTGGCCCCTCCCCTCTCCCAGCCCCGCCTGCAGGCGTAGGGAGTCAGGTGTGTAAGAGACGCAGAACATAATGTACTCCACCCAGAGCTATGGATTAAATCCTGACATAACCTCCTAGGACCAGGTACAGCTCTATGGAAAGGGGTATGCGAGTGGGTTCCCTGTGCACTGTATACACTGTGGCCTCCGCATTATCCCAGCCTCACTGGTCACCAGGCCCGTGTGTCCCTAGCTGCGTTAATGACCCTTCTCGCTCCTGTAGCCAGAGATTCCCTACATGTTACTACCTGCCTCTGTCACTCTGCCCCCTGCAGGAGAGGACCTGGAACAGGTCAGCTGCTCCAGCAGTGATGATGATACGGAGGGTCTCAGGAAGCGTGTAACTAGAGGGGCTCCTCCCATCAGTATTGGACCCAGCCCCAAAGAGGCCGAACAACAGGACGCAGATGCTGGCTCCTCTCTCACCCTCAATAGATGCATCATTGCCGCAATCGCCCTGGTTGGCGTGGGACTGCTGATCCTCTCCGGTGAGATGTGACAAGACCTCCCTCTGCCCGTCTTGTTATCCCCATGAATATCTGTACCCCAATAACAGAATGTCTGGCTGTTACACATATCGCCTTATTGCGGGAGAGCACCATTTCCATGTGTTGCGTCCTGTATGGCGGGTGGTCTCCCAGTGCAGACATCAGGCCTAATGTGTCTAATCTCTCTTCACAGGCAGCGGTTTCATCTCAGACGGTGGTAAGTCAGATGTACAGAGCACTATAACATAGCAGACATATATGTACTATCATCCAGAGAGATCATCGCCCTCTCTCATGTGTAGATAATGCACAGACCATCATCGCACGCAGCGTGACAGATGGAGAGACGGAATCCGGAGGCATTGCCTACATTCAGGTGAGGACTGCCCCCGCCGGGTCCTAACTAGCATCACCACAAGGGAACCCAAGGTGGGACTGTCAGAGGAATGGGGGGGGGGGGTGCATAATTTATTGTACATTCCAATTACCCAGCGACAGAGAACAGAATACAAGGCCTTGTGTAGTCTCTGTATCCCCCTATAGCACAACGCTGGAAGCTCACAGACCTGCTACACATCTCCCCGGTTCTCTGTACTCGTTCCTGCCCTCGGACTGGTCACTCTACATTGCTTGTGCCTGAACCTCTTGTGTCCGTGTCTCTGTCAGGACTGGATTCGCAAACATGCCGATCAGTTCACGGGAGACCCGAGCAGCCTACAAGTCATGAGTAGCCTCCTGGACAAAGTCGCTAAGGAGAACCAGGACATTCGGCACATGCAGGCCACACTTCAGGTACCTACTGTTTCTGCCCAGTGCTCTCTGCTCCATGTTATAGGTGTGTGCCAGTCTCCGCGGTTACACCAGTCCGCCGGGCCGACGTTATAGGGCTTAAGCTCTGTATCGGTCCACCCCTTAGCTAATTGGGTCCTCAAGCTCTGGGTCGGACAGCCATGATTTGTACATTTACCCCTAAGCATTGTACAATGTCTGTGACCAGAAAACAAGTCCATGCGGAATGTACTAACTTGTTTTTGTACTTTGGATGAATCCATGACAGGCGCAGAAAGAAGAACTGGAAGTCCTACTTCATGCCGGCAGCGGAGCGACGGTCACTCACCTGGGTGTGACGGAAGAGAACGTGAGACTAAAGGACGCCCTGCTCAGAGAGGAAACAGCCCACCTCTCTGCCAAGGAGGAACTGCAGGACCTACAGCTGAAACTGGAAGCCCTGCAAGGCAGCAGCTTGGAAAAGGAAGCCCTGGTCTTGGAGAACTCGGAGCTAAAAGTGGACCTGGACTCTGCTAAGAGGCAGATCGAGGGTTTCCTGTCACAGAAGGAGACGCTGGTGGCAGAATCCCAAATGCTTCGTCAGGAGTTGGACAAGCAGCGCTTGCTGTTGGCTTCTATTAGACAAGACCTGGATAATCTAACAGTGAACGGCACTGAGGGAGAGAGTAGCCTGCTCAAACGCATCTCGGACATGAGTAACCGGCTGGTGATGGAGACTCAGAGGTCTGAAACCTGGGAGAAAAAGTACGTAGAGCACGCTCAGAGGAGGAAAGAGCAACTCGGAGAAGAGAAGAAGGACTTCAGTCATAAAGAGTGGAAACGGGTGGACAAATCGGGCAAGGCTGCAAATATCTCTGCCACCGCTGGAGAGGGGAGGAAAGCGCATTATAAACATGGCAAGAGGCAGCCTGCAGAGGACCATAGGGAATCCCAGCATGAAGAATGGAAAAGCAAGAAGTATGAAGGGAAGCGGGAGCAGCACTGGCCAGACAAGAAGCACCGGCATTGGGAGGGAGCGAAAGGGGTGGCAGGAGACAGAGAACAAGGTCCACACGAAACCGATACTTTGAGAGACAAAGGCAAATATCACAAATCCGGAGACTTTGGCCATCACCGTCATGAAAACTCTGGCAAAGACTGGAAGGAAAATCCAGAAAGGCATCATCATGGAGAAGCAGGAGATAAATACCATCCCCGCAAGGGGCAGAAGGACTTTGTGGATGCACACAAAGAGGAGAACAACAGGAAATGGGAGCATGGCAAGAAAACACATGGCCATGAGGCCCCTCATCGCCACCATGACCATAACAAATTCTGGAAGAAGCTCTCCGATCATCAGTATCGCGTGCCAGAGGGATGCTCAGGGCTGGAGGACTGCGCTCGCAAAGATGGCATTGACCTTTTTAACGTGGAGCTGAAGCCGGTCCAGAGGAAGCAATTTGAGGAGGTCCTTCATAGTTACCTGGAGAAGTCGCAGCTGTCCAAGCACGTCCCCGAGCTTGTACCTCTCCTTGATGGCTTCTTCGAGGGGCCGGTCTTCTCCCACCAAAAGATCCGCTTCAAGGACTTTGTGGATGACGTGGAGGATTTCCTGGAAGACCTGGCAAGGAGGGAGACTGGGGATGACGACCTTGTGGACGATTTCGAGAGATATGTCTACAGCAAGTTCTTTGGAGAAGCGGCTACCAAGAAAAGGTGAGTCTTTCATCTGTAGCTACTCAGATCAATACAATAGGTCATTTATGGTTCCTCTACAGAAATACCATATCCCAAAGCCCCCCCCCGACCACCTGATCACTGCGCAGTCATTTCTCCCTTGTCCGACTAAAGGAAGATCCATTCCAAATAGGCAACATAAATATAGTTCTCTGAAATTCTTTTGTATAGAATAATTCCCAATATCCATAAATGTATGGAAAGGTGAGCTCATTTGTCACCCTATACGTGTTATGGACTTTTTGTCATTCATTCAAGATAATACTTGAAAAAGCATAGATGACTTACCAGTGTAATATACAGCTCTCAGACCACCTTGTGCACTGGGATAATCTGCTCCCAATATAACGTTAAGGGCTTGGTTATTCAGGCCGTTATCTATAACCAGGGTCGGTATGAAGAGAATAGTCCATTTACTGCCCATCCAATGACCAGTAATGTGACAAAGGCATAGTTGGAAAGAGGAGCAGAGGCGAGCGTTTGTTACAGTAGTATTGTCTGTACTATGGGAGGTGGGGGGCGTTTGTGACCTCTGTGGCATAGCCTCAGTAGGCCTCCTTCACAGTTGGATCGTTGTCCGTTGCAGTGATCTTAAGGTCCCCCAAATACCCCAGCCCAGTCATCACTGTGTTCTGCCCAAGCTGTTTGCGTTACCCAGGAAACCAGAGAATGCGCTATATGTCTTCGTGGCTTAAATCAGCAACCCACACCAGCAGTATAACACCCAGGCTGGTTCCCTGAAGCTCCGGATATGGGTAACCAGCAGCAGGCGGCACACTGCCTGGGCCGGTTACTCTTTAATGAAACAGGGCGATGGGAAATTCCCATCTACGCTGAGATCTGAGTCAGGCATTAGGGCAGTCCTGTTATACTTATTTTATATTATTATACCTGATAGAGAAGAGGGGGGGGGGGGCGATGTCTGGAAATGACCCGGATCTGTACAATCATCAGACTATATATCTTGCTAAAAACAGTGTAACCCATAAAGACCTCAGCGGCCAATATAAAATCTATACACGCACAAATCCAACAGGTTCCCCCGATAAAATCTACAAATTAGAGAAATGCCTTTCCATGCAGAAATATTGCTCATGAGTCAGGCTTCATCCTGTATAATAAAGGCTATCACCGCTTCTCACCTCTATGGGGGGGATTCAAGTGTTGTGCGCCCTGGCGGGACATAGATGCCGACGCTGTTCCACCATTTGGACAGGCTGGTGACTAACATTAAAAAGATCAGCTTAATTTCCATCAGCAATCAGAGTTGTACAAAGACCTGATGCATACTCAAATATAGAAGTCCCACCAACTGTGAATGAGGCCCACCGGCTTAGATTTAGGTGCTCCAATCACTAGCACTTGTGTGTCACAGACTATGATGTATGCGTTCCACTACTGGCACTTCCTCTAATAACATGTTGCAGGGCACAATGAATTCCTTTTCTAGATCTGCTAAGACGATCATTCACCACAACAAGCATGGGAAACGGGAATTTGACCTCAAACAAGTAGAATCCAGACCTTCTAAAGAAAAGAAAGCCTCCATAGATGACCTCGATGTAGACTTTCATGACTACGCACATTATAAGGGAACGTTGAAGACGGCTGAGGCGCACAGACAAAGGCCACCAAACCGTCAGCATGAAGAAGACTATGAACCAGGATTCATTGAGCACGAATATGACAAAAAAAAGGGACACCATTACAAAACCCACCACCAGCCAAGTCGACATGACGTGGACGATGACAGCAAGTTCTTTACTGAACAGGAAAAGTCAGCCTGCCACCATTCTGAGAAACCCAGTTACATCAAGACCGGGAAAGATGGAGGACACAGCAACAGATCTTACCAAGAACATCACATAATGAAAGAGGAGGGACATTTCCACAAGCATAACCCAGATAACAAACGCCACAAATACCAACACTGGCAAGAACACCACTACAACAAGGATCAGTTTCATACAGAAGACCATGGGCATCAAACCAAATACAGTAACACATATAAAAAGGATGGCACAGCACACAAGTATAAATACAAACCTTACAATAAGCACAGTGAGGAAGACTCTGAATCCTTCTTCCAACAGGAATATAAATCCGATCAGAAACCTGAGAAAGATGCCAACAACAAGCGCTACCACCATGACCACAAGCTATGGAAAGAAGATGGACACAGACGCCAATCCTACCACCAGGAGGAGGAACCTGAGAGGAGACACAAATCCTACCAGCAGAAGGAGGAACCTGAGAGGAGACACCAATCCTACCACCAGGAGGAGGACCCTGAGAAGAGACACAAATCCTACAAGTACAAGAAGGAGGAACCTGAGCGGAGACACAAATCCTACCAGTATAAGGATGAGAACCCTGAGAGGAGACCCCAATCCTACCACCAGGAGGAAGAACCTGAGAGGAGACACAAATCCTACCAGCACAAGGAGGACCCTGAGAGGAGACACAAATCCTACAAGTACAAGAAGGAGGATCCTGAGAGGAGACACAAATCCTACCAGCAGAAGAAGGAGGACCCTGAGAGGAGACACCAATCCTACCACCAGGAGGAGGACCAGAAGAGACACAAATCCTACAAGTACAAGAAGGAGGAACCTGAGAGGAGACACAAATCCTACCACCAGGAGGAGGACCAGAAGAGACACAAATCCTACAAGAAGGAAGACCCTGAGAAGAGACACAAATCCTACTAGTACAAGGATGAGGACCGTCATAGAAAGACTTAGCGATAGCTCCCCCAGGTATTCAATAGAGTGCCTTATCTACTAGTGTTGAGGATATGTGCACTGTATTGTCCTGTGTTGATGCCACCAGAACTGCTCTCATCCTGCACACAGCTGAGATAGATAAGATGTCCAATGTCTGATGAGGTAGAACAGAAGCAGAGGCGATGTTATACAGATGGGAAGATGGTTTTGTGTCGCTGTATGGTGTAGGTTATCGTTCAGAGTTACTGGTTCATAGTCACTGATGTAGTCAATGCTAGGACCCTCCTAATCCTATCACAATAGACTGGTCCCTGGGACAATCCCTTACTTAACCACTAGTGCCTTATCCCATTGCCTTATACTGCCACGTCTGCAGCCATGTTTCCTGCCACCGCACATTTGCGTAGTGAGCCTATTCATTGTTCTTTAACCCTTTTTGTGCCAAATTTCCCTGAATGAATTGAAGAACAGCTTACCCTGACTATCCGAGGTTTTGACTTATCATACCCTGTATTGGCCCATTCGCCTCATACATGGATCTGACAACACCCCAACCCAATGACCTACTGTTAGTACAGCAGTAGGGCCCATTTTTTGCTAGGTGATATACAGCCTATGCTAGACCCCAAACTCTTCTATATGAGAATAACATTTTGTGACTCATTTGCCGATTAGAATGTGCAGGGACGTCGGAATTTGCCAGGAGATGGCAGCCACAGATTCTAGGTTTCTATGCTTTGTGTTACTCACCTTGCACTATTCACTTGAAGTTTGTGTTACACCTGCTGTACAGAGTACACTGGAATGTGTTTTGTGTGTGTGTGTTACCTGTGTGCTGATTAATTTAATCCCAACTGTTGTTGGACTAATGCACTTTGAAAATAAAAGTTTAAACTGAGACAGTCCGTGGTGGTTATTGCTGGTACCTGCGTGAAGTAAGTGCTACTTTACCCCAGAAAGCGCTCAGTGGTGCAAGTGTCCTGCCTGCTCCATGCACCAAGTGTAACATTATCCCAGAAAGCGCTCAGTGGTGCAAGTGTCCTGCCTGCTCCATGCACCAAGTGTAACATTACCCCAGAAAGCGCTCAGTGGTGCAAGTGTCCTGTATGCTCCATGCACCAAGTGTAACATTACCCCAGAAAGCGCTCAGTGGTGCAAGTGTCCTGCCTGCTCCATGCACCAAGTGTAACCTTACCCCAGAAAGCGCTCAGCGGTGCAAGTGTTCTGCCTGCTCCATGCACCAAGTGTAACATTACCCCAGAAAGCGCTCAGCGGTGCAAGTGTCCTGCCTGCTCCATGCACCAAGTGTAACATTATCCCAGAAAGCGCTCAGCGGTTCAAGTGTCCTGCCTGCTCCATGCACCAAGTGTAACATTACCCCAGAGAGCGCTCAGCGGTGCAAGTGTCCTGCCTGCTCCATGCACCAAGTGTAACATTACCCCAGAAAGCACTCAGCGGTGCAAGTGTCCTGCCTGCTCCATGCACTAAGTGTAACATTACCCCAGAAAGCACTCTGTGGTGCAAGTGTCCTGCATGCTCCATGCACCAAGTGTAACATTACCCAAGAAACTGCTCTGTGGTGCAAGTGTCCTGCCTGCTCCATGCACCAAGTGTAACATTACCCCAGAAAGCGCTCAGTGGTGCAAGTGTCCTGCCTGCTCCATGCACCAAGTGTAACATTACCCCAGAAAGCGCTCAGTGGTGCAAGTGTCCTGCCTGCTCCATGCACCAAGTGTAACATTACCCCAGAAAGCGCTTTGTGGTGCAAGTGTCCTGCCTGCTCCATGCACCAAGTGTAACATTACCCCAGAGAGCGCTCAGCGGTGCAAGTGTCCTGCCTGCTCCATGCACCAAGTGTAAAATTACCCCAGAAAGCGCTCAGTGGTGCAAGTGTCCTGCCTGCTGCATGCACCAAGTGTAACATTACCCCAGAAAGTGCTCTGTGGTGCAAGTGTCCTACCTGCTCCATGCACCAAGTGTAACATTACCCCAGAAAGCGCTTTGTGGTGCAAGTGTCCTGCCTGCTCCATGCACCAAGTGTAACATTACCCCAGAGAGCGCTCAGCGGTGCAAGTGTCCTGCCTGCTCCATGCACCAAGTGTACCATTACCCCAGAAAGCGCTCAGTGGTGCAAGTGTCCTGCCTGCTCCATGCACCAAGTGTAAAATTACCCCAGAAAGCGCTTTGTGGTGCAAGTGTCCTGCCTGCTCCATACACCAAGGGGGTTGTGACCGGATGCCTGCCCATGCGCTCTGGCTCACGGGACCTGGCCAATAGGGGATTCCCTGTCACCGCCAGTAACCGCCTGTTACTGACTCCGCCCACTGCCATCGCTGCCACCACCAGACTCCTATTATGTGGCGCTTGGAACCACGGATCCCTCCTCAGGCCCAAATGCTGGCACCTGAGTACTACCTGCTGGAGTGTGTGCGTTGACACGTTACTTACACCCCTCCCCCCCCCCCGACTGGCATTGGTTGATCCCCATTGGTCACGGACCAGATCTCTGCTTCAGTAGCAGGCAGAGCGGAACTTGGAGACGCTGGATGCTATACCCAGAACAGCCGGAGGACGGAATTATTGCAGTAATTCTGTAGGTCGCAAGATGAAAGTAGTCGTCTTGGGCAATAGATGGTTTATTTGCTCAAAGAAGAAGCTCTTAAAAGAGCCCTCTCCTAGGTCCCTAGGAGGTACAGCATACAGGTAATGTTACAGCGTTCAGATCAGGTAGATGTACAAAAACCTGGGCACATTCAGCATTGACCCCTATGGACAGAGGGGAGTGGTTGCTCCTCTGAGCCTCGGCCCACCTGGGGGGCCAGGTACCACTCAGGCGCCGGACCCATCTGTCTGGCTAGGGGGAAAGTTTCCCTCCAAAACCTACTTTCAGGAGCCTGCCAGGGGCACACCCCAGCCCAGATGTGATCTCCAGGGATGGGCAGCCCTGATCTTCTGCCCGCTGACGGAGAGCCCAGGGAGCTCCAAGGAACCACTCAGTTTGTTGGAAAGCTGATGTTCCCTGCTACCACCCCTGCAGCTTCCAGCTTGGAGGCTATCTGGGAAAGCATTCCATTTTTGGGGTAAAGACTGGGGGGAACCCAGCAGCCCACACAGGACTCTGGATTCCCCTGGGACACAGCAGTTACAGTAAGTGCAATTTTCTTATAAAAATACATTTGAAGCACACGTGTTACACTGTACACACTGAGCCAGGGGTTAACTCTGCCGCTTTGCTGCAGCCGCCGGAGCTGACCCGGGGCTGCAGCGCAACAGTCTCCCTGCTCCCCCCGCTGGTGCCACACGCCAGGAGCCGGAGGATCCGGACTCCCAGCCTCCTGCACCCAGGGGTGAGCACACAGGGTGGCCACGGCTGCTGGATGGGGACCGCTGCAATGGTGCCCACAACAAATATAACAGGCAGGATTATGTTTTACAAGAGAAAAAGAGGGATACGAATATCCACAAAAAAAAGGCGCTATGTATGAGTTGGTTGGCTAAGTACAGCAGCAGTCTGAAAAAGGGGGAGTCAGCCCCAATATAGTGGAAAACAGAAAAAAGGGGGTGGTTGACTGCGCTAATTTATTAAAGATTGGATTGGTATAAGTGATAAGCTACATTAACATAAACATATAGGTCAGGTGTGTGGTAAAAAAAATTGACAATTTATTAATTCACATAAGAAAGAGATAAATTAAAACAAGCAATAAAATGGTTAAAAAGGATATAAATGACACTGATATTAATAGTCACCCTCAGAGGATATGGGACAGTTCAGTCCGATATGACGGTCTTTGGTTTTCGGAAATTGTAGGATTGGATGAATGTGTCCACACCAGGAGATGTTGAAATTTTTCCGCTGGAAATAGTAAACAAAGTGAGGGGCCAGTTCACTTTGTAATAGAGATTTTGTAATCCAGGTGGATGGTACCAAGGTGGTAAGTGGGGTACTTGGGGGAACACTGGACCTCTATGGACCCAACCGGGCTTGTTTAAGGGGGTGGCGTGCCTCCAGATGAACCGAAGCCTCGGATGGGGATATGGGTATCCCAAATGTTCCACTCACTGTGAAATAACGGAGGGAAGGTATTCTGGGAGTATTTTCTCCTGATGAAAAGGTGTGGAGTCCAAACCATAAGACCATAGGATTCAGGTTGTTGAGGGGTTATCAGGTCATCCAGGGGTGCACCAACGCGTTTCGCTGCTCACAGCAGCTTTTTCAAGGAAAAACCTATATGTTTATGTTAATGTAGCTTATCACTTATACCAATCCAATCTTTAATAAATTAGCGCAGTCAACCACCCCCTTTTTTCAGGATTATGTTTTACACCATTGGCGCTTAGCGCCGCCGAATACATTTTTGAATTTGGCGCCAAGCGCCCGTTGTCCAGGATGGTGCCGCGGCACAGAATGTTAACCCCTTCAGTGCCATGGCAGCCATTAACCATGTGTGCTGGGCTCTCCGGCCACAGAGGTTATTCTGATTCACTCGGAAAGGCACAATCACTCGCTAATGGACAAAACCATATGCACTGCAGGTGGGGCAGATGTAACATGTGCAGAGAGAGTTAAATTTGGGTGGGGGGTGTACTTTAAACTGATATCTATATTGCAGTGTAAAAATAAAGCAGCCAGTATTTACCCTGCACAGAAACCATAAAACACCCAAATCTAACTCTCTCTGCACATGTTACATCTGCCCCACCTGCAATGCATATGGTTTTGTCCATTAGAGAGTGATTGTGCAACCTCCCAAGTGTTGCATTACCCTGGAAAGTGCTCAGCCGTGCAAGTGTGTGTGTGCTAGTGTCCTGCTAGTGTATACAGTAAAGCAGGTGATTGTATACACACACAGGGCAGTATATATAGTACAGCAGGTTATATATACACACACATAGTGCGGTATTTACAGTACATCAGGTGATTATATAAACACACAGGGCAGTATATACAGTACAGCAGGTTATATACACACAGGGTGGTATATACAGTACAGCAGGTGATTATATAAACACACAGGGCAGTATATACAGTACTGCAGGTTATATACACACACAGGGTAGTATATACAGTACAGCAGGTGATATACACAGAGGGTGTTATATACAGTACTGCAGGTGAAATACTCACACAGGGTGATATACACACACACACAGGGTGGTATATACAGTACTGCAGGTGATATATACACACAGAGGGTGTTATATACAGTACTGCAGGTGATTTATACACACAGGGCAGTGTATACAGTACAGCAGGTTATATATACACACACAGGGTGGTATCTACAGTACAGCTAGTGAGAGATATATATATATATATATATATATATACACACACACACACACACACACAGTTGGTATATACAGTACAGCAGGTGATATATATACACACACAGGGTGGTATATGCAGTACAGCAGGTGATATATACACATACAGGGCAGTATATATAGTACAACAGTTTATATACACATGGTTGGTATATACAGTACAGCAGGTGATATCTACTGACACACAGACTGCTTGAAAGTGAGCAATCAACAAGACTCACCGGTGGAGGACGTAGGCCACGCCCTGACGCGTTTCGTCACTGGGACTTCGTCAGAGGGCGTGACCTCTACGTCCAGTCGCTGGTAATTTAAGGTAGAGACCTGTCAATCATTTATGACGTAATCGTTTTAAACTGACAGATGTGCTAAGAGGCAATACTGTTACTATAGGCCTATTGGGCTTTCATTAGCAAAATAGGCGGACCAGCAAGGACCAGGTGTCCTGGTTGCATACTTTTAGCCCGATTATGTCATAAATGATTGACAGGTCTCTACCTTAAATTACCGGCGATTGGCCTTTGTCCTCCACCGTTGCGTCTTGTTGCTTGCTCACTTTCAAGCAGTCTGTGTGTCCAGCCGGAAAATCCATCGGCTTTCGGCTCTACATAAACTTAACCCCCGGTCACCTCCACGCTTTAGACTGGGGATCTGTTCAATGATTCTGTACCGCAGTGATGCCAGCGTGTGCCGGGCACTGGCAAAGTGCCGGGCCACCGGCTGCTCACTGGTGCCTGATGCAATGGCCGATCTATGTGCCGCAGCCCGCTCCTTGAATGCCCGTATGGTCTTGCCGACATAATGCCGGCCGCACGGGCAACTAATCAGGTAGACAACGTAGCATGATGTACACGTCACCCGTTGTCGAATTTTGAAGGATTTGCTGTCATGTAGCCGCATGTAGTGCAACCACTACATCTACCTCTAGTGTATGCACACATAAGTTTAGAATTTTGTAAGGATCGCAGGGAAGGGTCAGTGTGGATGATGGGGAAATGGCATTTGGCCATTTTGCTGATGGCATAAGTTTTAGGATGGTATGCATTTACCCAAATGAATTTTTCTTGTTCCTTTCGGGGTGAGGGAGAGAGCGCCTGTTCCTTAGCTAGGGCTAGGACTCTGTTTAGATTTTAACAAATCCTCCAGTGGATACCCCCGAGCCTTAAATTTATCAACCATCTGGGATAGTGATATTTCTAATTCATCCTGATTACTGACTATGCGGCGAACCCGCAACATCTGCGAATGAGGTAGACCGGCTTTCAACGGAGCAGGATGATGACTAGAGTGCAACAATAAAATGTTGCGGTCCGTCGGTTTACAGAATAATGCAGTTGAAATAACCCCATTGTTGTCTTTGATGGCTACATCTAAAAATTTAATGCAGCTAGGACTGATGGTAAAGGTAAATTTCACAGGGGACTCAGAGCTGTTATGTGACCTGATGACCTGCTCCAGAAACTGCTGAGAGCCCGACCACAGGATCAGTAGGCCATCTATGTACCTAGTATACAGTACAAGATGCCCACTGACCCCGGGGTCCGACATGAACAGCTCCTGTTCAACCACAAACATGTAACAATTGGCGAGCGATGGGGCCACTGAGGACCCCATCGCACACCCACGTTGTTGAAGGAAGTACCTGTTGTTAGACATAAAGTAGTTACGCTGAAGGGTAAGACCCAACAGTTGTAAAAACAATTCTTTGTCTGGACCCCTGTTTACCCGGGATTACCCGTTATGAGTGTCCTGACCGCCGCGGTACACAACAGGCACCCCTCGGGCAGTGTGCCCAATTTCTCCAGCATCAGTAACAGTGCAGTCGTGTCCTTAAGGTATGTCCTCTTGCCCTGTACACAGGGCTGCAAGAAACTGTCCAAATATATGGATACCGGCTGATATAGAGACCCCCGGGCAGAGATGATGGGTCTGCCAGGGGGGTCCACAGCATTTTTGTGGACTTTCGGTATAGCGTATAATAGTGGGACTATCGGGAATTCAGTTGTTAGTGCGTCCCTGGTGGCAGCATCAATCAAAGATTTTTGAAAAGCCTGATGCAGAATATGGTCCAATTCTAGTTTATAGCCAGAGGACGGTGCCTGGTCAAAGGCAAATAAACTTCTTCATCAGCTAATTGTCGGGCAATTTCACGTAGGTAATCAGATGAATTTTGATTCACTAAACCTCCCCCCTTGTCCGCCGGGCGGATGGTGATCGATGGGTCTGAACTCAATGTCTTCAAAGCCTTCCATTCTGAGGCGGAGAAGTTGGAGCTACTTGTAGAAGGTGCCTTTATAATAGACGAAGTATCTAGTTCAATAAGTCTATTGAAAGTTTTAATAGATGGATGTGACGACAATGGATCGAATTCTGATTTTTTGCGAATGGTGGCCCCCAACTGAGGCTGGTTTGTCCTGGAAGAACTCCTTGATTTTGAGCTGACGATGTAATTTAAACTGTTCAGCCTTAATTTGAAAAGGGTCTACTTTATTAGTTGGAATAAAATGTAACCCTTTTGATAACACCCTCTCTTCATCAGGGGATAGGGTTCGGGCTGATAGATTGAAAATGGCATCCTTTATTTCTTGGTGACCGGGGCTTTTGGAGGCTTTTTGCGACCTTTGGTGTTGGCCCCCGTGTCTGGTATATAATCTTCGCCGCGTGCCTTTTGATTGTGGGTACGCACCCCCCCCCATCCCCCAATACAGGGTGCCCCCGAGAGTTTTTTGACCCCTCTAGGTCGCTGGCCGGTGATCCATCCTCTCTTGAGGAGTCCGATTCCTGGATATTTTGTTGAAATCTATGGAATTTCTGCGTCTAAAAGGGCGCGTTGTCGACTCGCCCCCGGTCAGCCATGGATACACCTGATGTTTCTCATAATCGCTGTTAACTTTTTATATATATACACACACACACACCCACCCAGCAGTTGGTATATACAGTACAGCAGGTGATATCTACACACATACATATATACAGTAAAGCAGGTGATTGTATACACACACAGGGCAGTATATATATATATATATATATATATATATATATATATATATATACACACACAGTCACACACACACATAGTACAGTATTTACAGTACATCAGGTGATTTTATATACACACACAGGGCGGTATATACAGTACAGCAGGTTATATATACACACGGCATTAGGCATTATATACAGTACAGCAGGATATATATATATATATATATATATATATATATTACAGGGCGTTATATACAGTACAGCAGGTTATATATATATTATATATATACAGGGCGTTATATACAGTACAGCAGAACACACACACACACGTAGGTAGGTAGGTAAATACAGCAGGTGATATATATGGGCATTCATTGTATGGTATGACAGTGAGGATAGGGGCGGGGCTAGTCGCTATGGAGATGAGGCGGGGATATCGCTGGTAACAACATGAAGTAGGAGGTTATAGGGCGTAACGAAGCTACACAGGGCGGAGTGTTGGGCGTGGCGGCGGTCAGGGGCGGAGCTCTACCGCAACGATGGACGCCGGTCCCCGGTTGGTTCTGCTGTTCAGCGGGAAGAGGAAATCCGGTAAAGACTTCATCACGGAGCGGCTCCGAGACAGGTGACATCAGAAAGGAGGAGGGGGGCACATAGTGAGTGAGGGGCGCAGAGAGGAGGGGGGGACACATAGTGAGTGAGGGGCGCAGAGAGGAGGGGGGACATAGTGAGTGAGGGGCGCAGAGAGGAGGGGGGGACATAGTGAGTGAGGGGCGCAGAGAGGAGGGGGGGACATAGTGAGTGAGGGGCGCAGAGAGGAGGGGGGGGACACATAGTGAGTGAGGGGCGCAGAGAGGAGGGGGGGACATAGTGAGTGAGGGGCGCAGAGAGGAGGGGGGGACATAGTGAGTGAGGGGCGCAGAGAGGAGGGGGGGACATAGTGAGTGAGGGGCGCAGAGAGGAGGGGGGGACATAGTGAGTGAGGGGCGCAGAGAGGAGGGGGGGACATAGTGAGTGAGGGGCGCAGAGAGGAGGGGGGGACATAGTGAGTGAGGGGCGCAGAGAGGAGGGGGGGGACATAGTGAGTGAGGGGCGCAGAGAGGAGGGGGGGACATAGTGAGTGAGGGGCGCAGAGAGGAGGGGGGGACATAGTGAATGAGGGGCGCAGAGAGGAGTGGGGGACATAGTGAGTGAGGGGCGCAGAGAGGAGGGGGGGGACATAGTGAGCGGGGGTAGGAGTTATAGGGGATCAGAGTGAGCGAGGGGTACAGAGTGGGGGGTAGGAGTGATAGGGGAGCAGATTGAGCGAGGGGTACAGAGTGGGGGGTAGGAGTGATAGGGGAGCAGAGTGAGCGAGGGGTACAGAGGGGGGAGTAGGAGTGATAGGGGGCAGAGTGAGCTAGGGGAACAGAGCTGGGGTAGGGGTGATAGGGGAGCAGAGTGAGCGAGGGCTAGAGAATGGGGGGTAGGAGTGATGGGGGAGTAAAAGTTATGGGGGGCAGAGTGAGCGAGGGGTACAGAGGGGGGTTGGAGTTATGGGGGGCAGAGTGAGTGAGGGGTACAGAGGTGGATTCGGAGTTATGTGGGGCAGAGCGAGCGAGGGGTACAGAGCAGGGGGTAGGAGTGATAGGGGAGCAGAGTGAGTAAGGGGGAGTAGGAGTTATGGGGGGCAGAGTGAGCGAGGGGTACAGAGGGGGAGTAGGAGTTATGACAGATCAGAGTGAATGACTGTTAGAGAGGGGCGGTAGGAGTGAGTGAGGGGTACATAGAGATGGGGGTATGAGGTGTTTTGGGGCTCAGTGGTGATCCCTGATGTTTGTCTTGCAGTTTGGGCCTCACTACCTGTGCCATCCTGCGCCTGTCCGGGCCCCTGAAGAAGCAGTTTGCTGAGGTGAGAAGCGATGAAGCGATTGGAGTCTGTTATCAGAGGACTGTGTTTAATCTGCACTAATCCCAACTACTAGTACAGATGTCCCCTTTAAGTGTGTATTGGGGATGATGCTCCCCGTCTCTAGTTATGTCAACCAATCACAACAAGAGAAAGAGACTTTTGTGGTGCGCTCTGAAATTCCTTTATAAGAGTGATTTTTCATTTTAGTAGATAAAAAGTTACTTTTATTGTACTCCCCATTAAAAAAAAAAACACATTTAACGTAAGACAAAAACCTTCAATATATGAAGCATTTGAGATCATTTAAAGTAAAAAAAAATAAAGATTATCAAGAATGTGTGAAAAAAGTGCTGAAAGCCGATGTGTGTATGGTGAGGCCGTGATGTGGATATTGGTGTAATACTGTATGTGGTGATATTATTCCGCCTCAGTGATATATTGCCTGTGCTCGGAAGCCAGTCTCGGTATTGGGTGAATGTTCCTTCAGTCTGCCTGAGTCTGTTACATCTGTTCTTCTTTCCTTGTTACTGCTTCAGGCTAAATGTTAGGAGTTGTGACAGGGTAATAATGTCGACAGAGTCATTAGGTGAAAAAGTCGACGTGGCTTTTATTTTATTTTCTTTTTTTACCCTTATGTCTTAGTGGATGGTAGGGCATGAAATGCCGCCTGTCGGCTCAAAAAACCCCATGTCCCTGTCAACCTAACCCATGTCGACCTAAAGTCTTGTCGACCAATCTGCATGTCGACCTATTGGTGTAGACCTAATGCTTGTCGACCTAATGGTTGATGTTGTAATCGCCCATTATTATTGGGGAGTCTTCTCCCCAATAATGATGGGCGATTACAACATGTCTGAGTAGAACACATACATGACCGTTATTCTGGCTGCACGTACACATACATGACCGTTATTCTGACTGCACATACACATACATGACCGTTATTCTGACTGCACATACACATACATGACCGTTATTCTGACTGCACGTACACCATGACCGCACTGCGCAGGGCGTGATTCTGCCTTTAGTTGCGGTCATGTGTGTAGAGAGACCTGGCGGCAGCAGTGGATGGTATAGCCAGGGCTTATTGTGTAGATGCTGCGTATGTGTCGGCAGTATCTCTAGAAGTGAGGGTGTATATGTATTATTACCCCCCCCCCCCTTATTGGATTTGCGTTCTCTATATTTCCTCTTCCATAGGAGCACGGTCTGAATTACGAGCGGCTCCTGGATGCCAGCGACTATAAAGAGATCTACAGGTCGGACATGATCCGCTGGGGGGAGGAGAAGAGGAACTCCGACCCTGGGTTCTTCTGTAGACTGATTGTGGAGGGGGTGACCCAGCCACTGTGGGTAAGAAGGCATGTGACTCCCATAATGGGCCCCCTATCTCTCTCTCCCCCCTCCCATCTCTCTCTCTCTCTCTCCCCCCCCCCCCCCCCCCCCCATCTCTCTCTCTCCGTCCCCCATCTCTCTCTCTCCGTCCCCCATCTCTCTCTCTCCGTCCCCCATCTCTCTCCCCCATCTCTCTCTCTCCCCCTCTCTCGCTCTCTCTCCGTCCCCCTTCTCTCACTCACCCTGTCTCTCTCTCTTTCCCTGTCTCACTCTCCCCCCTTCTTGCCCTCTTTCTCACTCTCTCTCTCTTCCCCCACTCTCTTTCTTGTCCTCTTTCACTTCCTCCCCCTTCCCTTTTCTCTCACCCCCTTCCCTTCTCTCCCTCTTTCTCTCCCCCACCCCCTTCCTCCCCCTTCAATTATCTCCCTCTTTCTCTCCGACCACCCACTCCCCCCCCCCTTCCCTTCTCTCCCTCTTTCACTCCCCCACCCCCTTCCTCCCCCTTCCCTTCTCTGCCTCTTTCTCTCCGACCACCCCCTTCCCTTCTCTCCCCCACCCCCTTCCTTCCCCCTTCCCTTCTCTTCCCCACCCCCTTTCTCCCCCCCCTTCCCTTCTCCCCTCTTCCTTCCCCCTTCCCTTCTCTCCCCTTCCTCCCCCCCCTTCCTTCCCCCTTCCCTTCGCTCCCCTTCCTTCCCCCTTCCCTTCTCTCCCCCATCCACTCCCCCCCCCACACACTTCCTCCCCCCTTCCCTTCTCTCCCCCCCCCCCCCCCCACTTCCTCCCCCCTTCCCTTCTCGCCCTCTCTCTGGTCAGGAAAGGTGATCTCAGGTTATTACACATGTGCAGTAGTGTCAGTCCGTCCTTCCATTACAATGTGTAGGAGGAGTGTGTTGTATATGTTCCCAGGAGAGGTTGCATA